>NC_056735.1:1725757087-1725759587 GCF_019279795.1 Protopterus annectens
CCTTATTAATGGGATTACCAGCCTCAAACACATGCAATACACAGACCATTTCAGACAACTGTGGCTACACTCCAGTTCACATTGCCCAGGCACAGCTGACATCTGCCTAACATATACAGCTATGTCATACACAGAACAGTTGAACATGCTACACATAAAGAAATCCCACTCCCTCTGCAATCACACGCTCCATGGTCCTAAACCTAATCAACACATTACACAGAACATACTGGAGGGATTGGGTGCCTGTCCTGGAGAATTCCCATACTCTGGAACAGACTACCCATTCATGTCAGGCAATGCTACTCATTGTCCCTCTTTACAAAAACACTTGACAACTGGATGGGAAATGGGGAATTCACCCTGGATAGTATGTCTGTGCCACAGCCTGACAAGGGCACAGGGGAATAACATTATTTGTTGGTGCATGGCTGAGAACCCCCTATGGCTAGGCTTAGGTAAGCCCCAGGACCGATAGACAGGTACTCACCTATGAACTTATGTGTACTACAGGCAACATCATCCAGGGCTCACTACAGATATGATTGCATAATGGTGAGACATTGACAAAGCCATGTGTTGCAATGTGTTTCGATGTACCAGCACCATGTTGGGGTAGTCTAGGAAGCTGGAGTTATGATGCATGTTTTGCACAATCCACACCTCACCCCAACCCAGGGATGACATCCCCATCTGTACAATACTGGTGCCACTGTACAACTGCATGTTTGCCCTGCATTGGCAGGGAATAGACCAGTACACATGCTGTTCCTAGTTTGGGATACTGCAATATGACATGTGTAGGCCACAGGTTTCGAGCATTTGCAATGTAGCAGGAGCTGTTGAGGTTGTGTCATCCTGAAACATTACAGTACACTGGAGAGGAGAGACAAACCACTGAAAATGGCTGTATCTGCACACAGATGAAGTGTGGCAGACATAACCCTGACTCCATGGCACTAGTGACGGTACTGTATGACCTCCAATGGCTGTGCAAGTGTTTAGCATGCAAACATGCAGGTTTGGGGAACATTTGCAGGCCTGACAGATGAACTACTGGCACATGATGATGACCCATGCTACTATACCCCTGCCAGGAATTGTGACCGCAGTAGTACACATAGCAGTTATTGCTACACACCATCATGATATGTGTGTACACACATATGCACCCACAAACGACATCACAATCTGCATCTGCACAACTGACACATATGGCTTGTAATGCAATTGACTGCCTAGGTCATATCTCACATATCAGGTATGTGTAGTGTTGCCATATGCAGTAGTGTTGCCCCATGGCATGTCATGGAAGAGAGTGCCATGTCAATAATGGTCTCTATACTCACCATAGGTACAGTGCATTGTGTCTGTGGTCGGTCTAACAGTATTCTATCACTCATACATGCACCACTGATGATGACATCTGTGAATGCACATCAGGCATTCACAAAACACGTGTCCACATATAATCCAGAAACACACAGAGGCTGTGAGCAGCAGAGGAAAGATAACTGACACACAGATACACATCCTGCAATGGTGTGTACACCTGTGATGTATGGTGCACAGTACATGCCAGGGTGCTGAGCAGATGCACAGCAATGATGTGGACATGGGTGCACTGTGTTCCAGGGGAGGGCCATCACCTACTAACAGAAGTCATATATCACAGCCATGTATAATGTCAGTAATGGGGATTGACTACAGTTGCACTGCATGCTGTTGAGCACCACATGTCCTACATGCTGACATGTGTATAATTACAGGTTTGTGTGATACTGTACTGCACCATCACCTGCCATTGTGTGTGTTATAGGGGTGCTGGAGTTTTCTGTAGGTGCTGTCTTTTGGAGTATATGGGTTGTCATGAATGTCGACTGCATGTGTGCATGTCTGTGTGTGTGGCCATGTCTGCACACACGTGTGTGTGTGTGTGTGTGTGTGTGTGTGTGTGTGTGTGTGTGTGTGTGTGTGTGTGTGTGTGTGTGTGTGTGTGTGTACTGTTTAACGGTGATGCACAGGTCTTACTAACTGTTCCCTATTTTCCCCTCACAGGTGGCGAGGTGGGGCTGGGTCCCTCTCACAGGGAATCTGATGTCACCGGTACAGACCGTGACCATGAGGATAGGTGTGTTTAGGCACAGGCAGGGTCACCAGGGGCTGCTGCTGGACCACCAATTGACTTCCCACTAGTATCCACCCCATCCAAGCACATAGTCACACTGCCTCTACATACCTCATCACCGTTGGCCTTAGCTGAGGGGACAGTCTACAGTTGTCATTGGCCAGGACAGTGTGGTATCTATGGCATGTGTGTCAGGACACAGCAGCCATAGCCAGATGTCCGGTGGGGTACCACGTAGGCATATGTTCAGGGGTGTTCATCAGAGCACTGCTGGTCATCATGCCTCTGGCAGACATGCCACATCTATATCTACCACACGCATGTTCCAGGCTGTCATGGAGGTACAGACACAAATGTAATGGTACACCAGAC
>NC_056735.1:1725764587-1725807087 GCF_019279795.1 Protopterus annectens
CCAGGCCAAGCGAACACAGACTGGGCCACAGGATACCAAACAATCAACAGTAAATATTGCAGGTGTGTAGTTCAGCAGCCTCTATCTACATTCTGTACCAACTCAGTAGGTGGTAAAGATGTAATGTGATCACATGGGTTGTCACTGTTACATAACAAGACATAACTTGACACCATCACAAGCACACCGACAAACAGAACAGTCTGTATGGCAGGAGACAGTAGGCTTGCAGTACCCCAATTCATGTAAGTTATGTAAATATATGTGAAGTATACTGTACTGTGCATTCAGATACCTTGCAGCAGCTCACCCCTGATGCCCCCATATTTTGGAACAGCCTAGTTCATTCATGGTGCTCCCCACCTAGTCTCAATAATACAGGGCCATATACCACTGTTACATACACTGGCCTCTGGAATGCATAAGGGCACATATGTATTGTGTAGGTGACGCCCACACATATATGACCCCAGCCCCACTGTATGTGTGGGGGATACAACAGCAGTGGTCTAATGTCAGCAATGGCAGTGTGATATAGTCACAACCCACTACTGAACAACCACCAACAGCATGACATATGTGCGAAGCTTGGTATGTAGATGGAGGACAGAGGCTGGAACACAGGCACATATGTGGAACACTGTTGGCATACACTAAGCAAGTTGCTGGTGTTACAGGATAGTCTGCAACATACCCTTAGTCAGGGAATTGAGTTTAGAAACAGAAATGGATATAGCCATGTGCTGATAGCACTCAACACACACACTGCCAGTGTAATATCTGCCACAGGACCTGTGTGGTGGATGGACAACACATGATAGGCATACCTCTGTCCAGCAAGAGGATAGGCCCACAGTAGTGAGCTATGCAGACAGACTGCATTCCAAGGTACACTAGTATGTGCACACACACACACACACACACACACACACACACACACACACACACACACACACACACACACACACACACACCCTGTAACACCAGTACTATACAAAGCATAACACAACTCTACTCACAGTCTGTCTGTAGTTCTTGATCCTCCTACAAATATGTGGCCACCCTGACTCTGAAGGTTCTTCTGTAAGAGGTATTGCTACCTGCTGTCTGTAACACTGATGCCTACACACAGGAAAGATGTCCATCACATAGGAAATTTAAAGGGACCACACCCACATGCTGTAGGGATTTATAGTGGGTGGTTGCCATGACAGTGGTAATTGAAAGTAGTACACATGTGTAATCATATATATATATATATATATATATATATATATATATATATATATATATATATATATATGGCTATCTGGATAAGTATATGTACATATATTTCCACCATATGTCCTGGACATGGAGTGTAGCCCTACCCCAGCCCCTATAGTCCCAAAGTCATAGTGCAAGGGTATGTCAGGTATGTATAGCAGGTATATTAGTAGACTATTGCTACTGTCATTAGGATTGTCTTCACAGACATGGTGTGTGTGGAAGGTCACATCTGCTTATAACATGTGTGCCATTGACTACTGACAGACATCCTAAGGAAATCATTGTAAAGTACCGCTGCTAGCATGTAATGCCCCTGTGGAGTACAGCAGAGATATTGGTCAATATATGTGGAACTTTGGACACACCCTGAACAGTCCAGAGGTATACACATAATCCCTTAGTGCACAACATGTGTACCAGGCCTGACAATATGGATGTAGACAGACATGTAGATGGGTATAACACATAACGACTGGTATGCATTTGCCACCATAGGTTTTGCATTCACACACTCCTGTCTGGCCTGACACATAATGACTGCTGGTACAGGGGTGCCATGGACACATACTACCCACTAGATACTGAAATACATCTGTACAGCATCCCACTGCTCTGTCTGACATAAATGATTTTTAAGGGAGGCCCGACAGCAGTACATCTGGTAAGTATTTGCACATAACATCTCACTGTGTCAGTACAATAAGCTGCTAGGAATGTAACAATGAACTGTGTAGGCTACAGGCAGACTGGCTCAACACTGGCCTACATCTCCTATGGGGGAATGCACATGTACCTGCATATATAGCAGGCTCAACAGGCATGTCACAGCACAGGGTAAGATACACCTATGTGAAAGTGCATAACCACAACTAATGTGAACACAGCCACAGCCACATATGGTAAGCTAGCATCATATTACAGTATATGGACTATCTGTTCTACACCACTCTCATATGTGCCACTCACAGAATGACCCTACATATACTGGGTTGCTACACAGTTTGGTCTGATGGCTGTCTGTGGTATGGGACATGTGTGTGTATGGCCCTACAAGCATGTATGCCAAAATGGTACCATACAGTGGGGCAGCATGTAACATCAGACAGAAGGGGAACTAGAACAATGACATCTACCACAGACTGTACACAGGCTAAAGTACATATTAACAATACACACACACTGCCAACATTCACCATCACTGCACAGACCTCAGAACTGTACAAGTATCCACAGAATGTCCAGGTTATGTCATGAAATATAACCCCTACTGTACATAACATGTGTAGCAATCTAATATATCACTGGCTTGTTATCAGATATGATGACACTATTTATGGTGTACAGCACATATGCACCACTTCATGCATGACGTATGTACAAAGGTTGACAGAGGTGTGGCTGACAGCACATACACAGGGCCAATATAGACATGTTGCTGCGATGACCTCATACATTCACCATTGTAATGGGGTTTGTTGCAACATACGTCTTATGAAAGATATGAAGTCAGTAACTGTCATGGCCTTTACCATCTACAGACTGCAGTCCTCATGCTAACTTCTGCATTCCACAGATAGATGCTCTGTGGCTAACACATGAAACCAAAGGAACAATACTGCCCAGTCTGCAAATTACCCTGCATATTGGGATTCCTCATATACATGGAACTGACATGGCAGGTATTGCGACATGTACAACAGCCATATCCAGACAAACACTGTTAAACCAGCATTACTCCAAATGCAGTATAGCAGCACTTACAGTCTGTAGTCAGGTCAGGCATACCCCCTCCTGTTTGTTGCCCTCTTTCCACAGTGTATTTTGTTAGAGGTAAATCCACAATCCATCTGAGATGCTGTTTGCCAAACAACAGATCTAGTTCCTGCTCACAGTGAATGAAAAGGGCAAACACCACCATGATGTTCCTAGATACTGGAGTGTGTTTCCATGCAAGTGGCTATGGGAATGTTAATACAGCTGTTCCACATGCAATCAGCTAGGCGAGGGCTGCAATTCATGCAGAGGCCATCAGCTGATCATGAGCATCACTTAAAATAGACATGCTGCTGCCTAAGCAAAGCAGGTGTGGGTCTCCACATCCACCAGAGAGGGAGTGGGGGAGGTAGATAGAGGCAAATACATGTCAGGGAGGGGTGGGAGAGTAAAACTAAAGCATGTTTGTGTCATACACCTACCAGGGCATCAAACCCCTGACAACTATATAGTGCTATCACAGCTCAATGCAGTTATTGGATGCGCCACATGGGTTACGGGCTGTGGAGCACTCAGAACATATATGTGATAGTGAGTGACATCTGCAACAGGGATATGGTAGATATACGGTAGGTGGCGTACACGTGCCTGTCTGCATGAACAGGTGCCAGCGTCAACACAGCCACACTCTCACAGGGATGCACACACACTGACAAACTTTGCAGGGCCAGGAGTACAACTCATCACTAGTGGAATTGCCACAACACATCAATGTGCAGGTATCACATGCATCACATGGGTCATACAGAGGTCGTATGGGCAAAGATTATGAGGAGGTGTCAGACATCAGACAGCATGCTTCAGTATGCCCAGGGGAGTTGTAGTGAGTGTGGATGTGGACATACATACCATACAACACACACACAAACACACTGGGTGCCAGTACTGACATGCATGGGTGCATGTCTGCATGGGTGTGTGGTGGTCAACTGTGCCAGCAGGCTATATAAGGATAGGTGATGGGTATACCTTGGCATCAGGCCACATGACAATGGTCTGCATTGTGGCTCAGGGCTGTCATTTCTGCATTTGCCCACACAGGTGGGTATTGTATCCCCCATCCAGTCACCTGGGTGGCTATTGTGTGTGGCCAATGCTGTGCATCCCCTGCCATGTATGTGTTCCTTACTCCATAACATGGATGGTGTCTAGGATGTGCACACCTCCCACATGCATGTACAGTGACATATGGAACTGTACCTGGGGTGTCTGGCCCATGTTGTGAGCACAGATTATCATCAGGTGTGCCAGTCTTGGCCACCTGTGGCAGGTACTGGTAATGGGCAGCGGGTTTACCCTGCACTTACATTGATAGCATGCTAACAGCATTCCCTGGTGTCAGTGGCATCTGTCCATACAGGGCATGTTGTCAGGCATGGTATGTCTGTTGTGGGTCACATGTGAAGGCACCATAGATGGTGCAAGTGTCCATTGGGGAACATGGGGGAGGTGCACTGTCTGCATGTACTTGCATTTTGGACAGATGGGCAGGGTGACATGCCCTCTGTAGCCAACTGCTATTACTCCATAGTTACTATCGGTGGCCAATATGCAGTGTGCTATCCACATATTGGCTGCTGCCTAGGCATGTGTGTGTGTATGAAACATGGATTGAGAGTGTGCTCTGGGTAATACTGGGGTTGCTAACTATGATTGTCTGGCCTTGATGTCACATGTATGGATATGGCTTTGCACCCCAGCCTCTCACCTATTTAACATCTGTTATCCCAGTATGGTTGACATTGTGATATATCGTAGGGCCACCATATAAGAAATATGCAAAACCCACTACACATTGGCCACAGGTATCACACACTCACAACCATCTCTACACAGGATACAAGTTACAAACACACACACACACCTGTCATGTGTGGGAGTAGAACCCTTACCTAATTAGTTTATCACACTACACAGTTATAGTACATGCCATGGACATTACCAGAGTAATCATTCCCCAAAGGTCTATTTCACAATGAATGACATCAGCAGTATTACCAAAGTAGGGCATTTCAAATGTACTGTGAGTGAGTAGCCTAAAATGCATTGCTCAATACACAGACAGTGAGACACACACACAAAACATCCACAACTGACATGTGTGGGTCTAGAACCCATGACTGAGGTCTATATCACACTACAGCATGAAGCTGTTATAGGACGCACCACAGGGATTACTCAAGAACTCATTCCCCAAAGGTGTATTTCATAAGGAATGACATCAGCAGGATTGCCAAAGTAGGGCATTTCAAATGTATTGCAGGTGACTAGCCTATAATGCATTGCTCTGTACACTGACATTGAAACACACACAAAACATCCAGAACTGCCATGGTTGGGGATGGAGCCCTACCACAATTCTAGATCACACTCCAGCAGTACACAGTTACCAGACACGCTACAGAGATTACTGGGCTAAAGTGTTCCCAGAAGTGTATTTCTAGGTGGGTGACATCAGCAGCCTTGCCAGAGTTGAGTATATGAATTGTGAGGAGTGTGAGTACTCTAAAAAGCATTGTTGTCTACTCAATCAGAGACAAACACAGTTGCCAGGTCTGGGGTTAGATCATCTACCTAACTGCATTATCACACTACAGCAGTGCGCAGTTACAGGATGCTCTACAGAGATTACTGGGTTGCACCTTTCCCAGAGGTATATTTCTAGTTGGGTCACATCAGCAGCCTTGCCAAAGTTGGGTATATGAATTGTAAGGAGTGTGAGTACTGTAAAAAGCATTGTTTACTACTCAGTCAGAGACAGATGGACACACACAGACACATTTGCTACGTTTGGGGTTAGAACACCTACCTAACTACTTTAGCACACTAGAGCAGTATGCAGTCACAGGACACACTACAGAGATTACTGGGTTACAGCCTTCCCAGAGGTGTATTTTTAGTTGGGTGACATCAGCAGCCCTGCTAAATCTGAGTATATGAATTGTAAGGAGTATGAGTACTGTAAAAAGCATTGTTCTCTATTCAATCAGACACACACAGTTGCCAGGTCTGGGGTTAGAACACCTACCTAACTACTTTATCATACTACAGTAGTTCATAGTTACAGGACACACTACAGAGATTATTGGGTTACGACTTTCTGATGGGTGTCATCAGCCATGGCTCCAGTGCGTATCCAGCAACACCCACTAGGTGACCGTGTGGGATTTCCCCATTGGCAAATCTCTGGTAAAGCTGTGTCAGATGCCAGATGTGGGAATCGTGATAGCTTCCAGGGCAGCCAGCACACACATTCATTATTATGCCCCTGGGCATCGGACACGATCTGGCAGTTGATGGAGGGGAAGCCCTTGTGGTTGATGTAGACCCTACCCCGCTCACAGGGTGGTGCTTTGATGCATATGTGCATGCAGTCTATTGCACCCACTATCTCAGGGTATTCTGCTATTTGGTGGAAGAGACGCATATTGCTGGCCAATGCCTCACAGGTGTTGGGAATATATACGTGCTAATAAAACACGATATGGCAAACAAAGAACCAAAGAAACAATTCTGCCCAAATAAGCACCCAAGTAAGAGAAAGAATGCTGAGGAACGATGTGAGTTGGTGAAAAAAGAAATTTATTAACGCTGTCAATACAAATCTGCATTTTCGTATATCGCACTTCATCAGATAAAATACACATGATGCAAGTACTGTTTAAATAGCATGATGAACATCAAACAACTGATCTCATTGGTTATCCAACATTTAAAATTTGAAATTTAAAATGGTAGTAACATTTAAAACATATCAAGAATATAGATGTGAACAAATAAAACATACATAATAATACCCTAGATTCATCTATCAGAACAATATAAATATATATAACTCTTCTAACAAAAAATAAAAAAAATATATAATATAATATATAATATGTGTTGTTAAAAATAACTTTTACATGTACAAATTCATATAGATGAAAAATCTGTATCTACATATGCCCTCTAGTGGTGCATGTTAAAATACCATAAATAATTATTACTACAATTTAGCTGATCTGAGTTTTAAAACTGGCATAATAGATAACATTTCATTTAAACCAGGATTCCTGTTGGCCTCAAGTGTAATTTGCCAAAACAGTTCCCTATATTCCAGCTTTGTTGTTTGTTTGATATGTTTTAAATGTCACTACCATTTTAAATTTCAAATTTTAAATGTTGGATAACCAATGAGATCAGTTGTTTGATGTTCATCATGCTATTTAAACAGTACTTGCATCATGTGTATTTTATCTGATGAAGTGGGATATACGAAAACGCAGATTTGTATTGACAGCGTTAATAAATTTCTTTTTTTGCCAACTCACATCGTTCCTCAGTGTTCTTTCTCTTATTTGGGTGCTTATTTGGACAGAATATATACGTGCTCACCGACATGTGCTGACATGGCATCCAGGAACTGGTGGAGTACCCTGGATGCTGATGCCTGTGAAATCCCCATCATATCCCCAGTTGGCCTTTGGAAGGTGCCTGTAGCTAGTATTCTTAGGCCTACACATACCTTGGTATCCACTGGGATGGGTTCCTCTCTGTTAGCTCTGTGTGTGAGTCATGGCCGGCACAGCTCAACAGTTTGCTGTAGGAGGTCCCTGTCTACCCTATAGCACTCCACTATCTCCAGCTCATGTTGCCCTTGGTAAGTTACCCTGGGTCTGTACACTCTTCTCCGTCTCCTCACTGTGGGTTGATTGGCAACATTCACATCCTCACCACCCTCAGCCTCTTGCACATGCTGGTTTATGATAGCAAAAGCAACCCCTAACATTTTTTGTTTTGCTTTCATTTTGTAAAATGTCCCCGTTTGTATACCCCGGTGGTGCAGAGTTTTTGGAAACAAGGCTGAAAGGTGTTTGCATAGTTTATAGTGGTGTGCTGGGCTGGGCTGGTCTGCTGCCTGTGTAATTGGCTGATTCTGACACATTTCACCTGCCAGCTAAGCTAATTCTCCTTGGTTACCTTCCTATTGCTGTTTTCCCCTCCCATTGCCTTCCTGTTTAAGCCTGGGGTGCGGCACGCAAACAGAGTGCTCAAATGTGCACAGAGCTGCTATTTCCTGGTTTACTTTTTTTTTTCCTTTAAAACCCGGTGTGCAGCGTGCACACCTGCTTAGGTTCATAGGTTCATAGGTTGATACTAGGCTATCTGCCCTAGGGCATTTATAAGCCTAGCCAGAGTGTGTTTGGCTTTCACCACCCTTTTTGATTAGTTGACTGTGCCTCTGTATAGTAGGTCACAGAAGGTAGCCCTTTTAAGGTTAGTTTACTGTACCTCTGTCAAGCAGGGACACAGAAAAGATCCCAGTGGTAAACTTACAATCTCCCATCTACTCGTCAAGATTTCTCTTGAAGAGGGTCACTGAGGGGCTCTGCCTAACATGGATTGGGATTTTGTTCCAGAGTGAGGGGAGCCTCTGGCATATGAATCTGTCCCTCCAGCATGTCCTATTTATTTCTGTGCTGAGGTTCAAGTCCCTGGAGCATGTAGCTCTAAGGGATTGGATTTCCTGAGGTGAAGCATGTCCATTAATTCTGGGTTGGACATGGCTTTATACGTCAGACACAGATCGCCTCTGAGTAGGCGGTACGCAACTGAGTAGAGCTGGAGTTTCTTTAGCTGAACTGCATAGGGCATCTGTTTGAGCCCCTTGATCCTCTTGGTGAGGTACTTTTGGGGTCTTTCCAGTTGCTGCAGGTGTTGGGTAAGGTACATCCCAAATGGGGCATTGTATTCAATTATGGTCCTGATAAGTGATGAGTAGAGGGGCACAATGACCTCTCTTGATCCAGATGTGACTCCTTTCATGATAAGGTGGGCTATATAGAAGGTCTTTCTATCTACTTTGGCAATGTGATTGTCAAAGGAGAGATTGCTATCTACTTGGGTCCCCAAGTCCCTAATTACTTCTTCCATACCTAATGAATTACCACCTATGTGGTAATTTGTGGGCACTTTGTTTTTCCCAAAGAGGATGACTATGCACTTTTTGGGATTTAGCTTTAGGCCATGGCTCTGGCACCAGTTATCCATCTCTGTGAGACCCTTTTGTAGGATGCTTGTGTCAGCTGGAGAGTCGATTATGGCACACAGTTTGCAGTCATCTGCGAACTTGGTCAGCCATAGTCCACCCATGTTAGCCTGTACCTCGGAGAAATATATACCGAACAAGAGAGGTCCCAGGACTGAGCCTTGTGGGACGCCACTTGTAACTGGTTTAGAGTCTGACATGGCACCTGCTATTCTGACCATGTGGGTTCTATCCCTAAGCCAGTTTGCAACCCATCTTGTGACATAGGGGTTGATATTTAAGCTGGTGAGCTTATTTATGATGCCCGAGTGGGGTATTGTGTCGAAGGCTTTTGCGAGGTCCAGGTAGGCTGTGTGGACTACCTTCCCTTCATATATGGCTTTGGTAACTGTTTCAAAGAAGTCAACCAGGTTCAAGAGGCAAGATCTGCCCTTAACAAAGCCGAATTGGGTAGGATCCAGTGTCTGGAGGTTCCCAATATCTTTGTTTATGATTTCCATGATGATACACTCCGTAGCTTTGCAGACCAGGCTAGTCAGGCTTATAGGGTGATAGTTTCCGGGGTCTGTTGTGGCACCACCTTTGTGGAGTGGGACCACTGTTGCTGTACGCCATTCCTTGGGTACATATCCTGTAGTAAGGCTGAGATTGAACAGTGACTTTATATGAGGGTTCAGTTCTTCTTGGAGCTCGTGTAAGACGCAGCCCGGGACACTGTCTTGTCCCATTGATACTGTATTTTTTGCTTTGGAGAGGGCAGCTCTCACCTGTGCATCTGTGATATCAGGAAGACTACACTCAGTTGGGATAGACATTTGCTCTTTTCGGGGGGAAGGGGGGGGGGTTTGCACTGAACCTTACTGCCAGGATGTTGGCAATGTCTGTGGGTTCAGTGTATTTTTTGTCATTTTGCACTAACTCAGAGCATATCTTAGGCTTTGTAAAGTGTGCTAGTCAGGTTTAGACACACACCCTAGCTTAGCTAAGCTAGGAGCAATCCCGAGCCATAGGGCTCCAATCCGCTTACAGTATGCCTAACACCCCACCATGATGTCAACTATATCCTAGTCTTGCACCTAGCTATTCATACTCTTACACTGTTGGGACCTGACTAGCATGCTGGGGAAAACTGGGATTCACTATCCTTCCCCTCATTTGCATAGGATTGCCTGCTAATGCATAGTTACATGTCTCACACTGGGCCTCCCCTCTTAGCAACCGTTACTCACTGGCCAGGTTGTCTTCTGCCTGCCATTGACTTGCATGACAGAATACTGATTTTAGTTAGCATGCTTATTTTAGGTTTATTTTCTTATTTTCCCCTCAATCCTGTTTGCATGCCACGGCCCTATACTTAACCAGCCGAGATCGACAAAAAAAAAATAAAAGTTGATTTTTTTATTTTTGAAACAGTTTGTAATGCCAAAGGCCTTATACTTGGCCATTGGCATGCTTCCTCAATGATATGCAGCCTTTATTTGGAGCTGTCATAGCTCCATTTCTGCAGCAAGCATTCGTCTTTCACGGACTATTGCAAGCTTCCTGGATTGCAAAATCACCTCATTTGCATGAATTTCTCCTGAAAATGAGGTGATTTGCATGCCAGGGCTTAGTCCATGCATGATTAGTGCAGGAGCTCTCTTGCACGCCCCTGCAGGCTGTTCCTAGTTTACATGGCAGACATATTGTCTGTCAGAGCTCCTGCACTAATCATGCACGCTGGGCAGGGAATAGAGAATCCGGGGGTATAACTTAATTTTTCTATTTGTTTAACTTCTACCTTAGTAATCTTGTTTTCTACATTCCCACTTTGTTTTTTTTTTTTATATTTTGCATTGCAAAATTTTCCATATTTGAGTGCTTTTGCATGTATTATTCTTTGAATATCTTTGGAGCTGCTTTTTATCAATTAGTACGGCTTTTAGTATGTCCTCATTTTTTTTTTGTTTTCTTAATTTTTTTTTTTATATACCTCTAAAAAAATCTCTAAGAATTGTTCTTTATATTGCTTCTTTTTCTACATGGCCCAAAATCCAAAATTTCTTTGTCTATATAATGTTTTTTGTTTTTCATAGATCTGTTGTGTTAATTCATTCAAATTTTTATTTGAAGCTTTTGGCAGTTTTTAATTTGGGAGAATTTTCTTTCTTATAAATAATCTTTCTGAAAATCTTTTATCTGGAAATTTTGAGCTTATTGCATAACAGTAACAATCCATATTTTTTCCTTATCCTCAACAGTCCCCTTTGCCATTTCCCTGCGCTTTTTTGGTGTGTCAGTTTCTGAGATTTTTGTGGACCTTCTTCCTTCTAAAACCAAAAGGGGGACATCCTCCCCCCAAGTTTGGCCTAACTCTATTGTAGGTATGCTTCTATGTGTTGAGGATGCTACACTGTCTTCTCTTTGGCCCAACTGATATCTAAAGGAATTTCCCCCAGAACAAAAGATGTCATCGTCATACTGTACTTTTCTCTTATTAGACCTGTTATTTAACTCCCCATTTGATATATATATATATATATATATATATATATATATATATATATATATATATATATATATATATATATATATATTTAGCAAAATACATTACATAAATAGAATGGCCACCAAAATTATTAATTAAGAAAATCAAAGGCCTTGAAGCCTACAGCAGCTCAGAAGGATTAGCTTGCTGATAGTTTTTCTGAATGGCCTACTAGCTCCATTGTGGCACCCTATGTCTAGTATACCAAGCCATGAAAGGAAACAGTCCTTATTTGAACTTCTATACTTTAGCATGACCTACATCATATCCAACACCCATCTACACACATTAACAAAATGTTCTGGAGAGAAGTTCATAACCAAACACATTCCTCAACTATGGAATAAACCTCCCCTACATCTACTTATGAAGTAGATCAGTACTATGGCTACCTTCAAAGCCAACTCAGATGGATGGTTAGTAACCACAGATTAACACAAGGGATTATCTGCCCTACAGTCCTTGAAAAGGTGACACGCTGTAGTTTGACTTAATTGAGTGTTGGTCCTGAAGTACATTTAAAGATAAGCATCTCTTCATATGGCTGTTCAATGGCTAGGCTTCTTATGGCCTAGTGATTGCTTATTACTAACTTTTTATGTTCCTGTATTCCTATGTCACAGCTCCAGTTTACTTTCCCTATATATCAGGTACCTCCAAATAATGGTTGTCACACATAATGGTGCTATATGTATTCCATGGTATTTATTTACTATTGTATAAAAGTGCATCACACAATGGTCATATGTAACTTTCAGTTACTGAATATATTGCGATGTATCTAAGAAGAGTGCTTATCAAAATAAAGTTTAGGTGCTCTGACACCTACCCCCATGACCAACATGGCAGATATGTCAGCTGTACAAAGAAAGCTGACAGGACCATAACAGCATTAACTTGTTTTTTTTTCTTTCCTTTTCCCCCTTTTTTACATTCTAATTATTCTCTTTTTTAATCAATATTGTCTTCTGTCATTTTGAATTGTAATACTTGAAGCTGACTTTACTACTGCATTTCTGCCAGCATCACAGAAATAGACATTTTAAAATAAAAGCATAAATATCCTGTTTATGCACTAGGGTGGGGCCCTTCTCCCATATCTGCTGGCTTAGACGAGCAGTTTTCAAACAGCACTTCTGAGTTGAAGAGCTACTCACATTAACATGCAAAGAATTTGATTTGGAGAAACTGAGAAGAACTGCATTGGAAGTTATCTGAGGAAGTATGATTATCCAGTTATAATACCGCATTAAAAAATCGCATTCAAAATGATAACATCTGGCCACTTCAGTCCTGTCTAATCATTGGGTTAACTGAATTGAGTAGCTTGTCCATTTAGTATATGCTACTTTTATGGGTTGGATGCACATTATCTAGCCTACCAACCACCTCCCTTTAGGCTTTTCCAGGCCAAAACAAGGCTTTACATAAGGTGATAAACTTTGCCATAGCCATTATTACATACTATTCCTACAGTTTCTTTTGCTGCATACATGCTGTTTAATTCTACTGCATAGACTGACAGACAATATACTTTGAATATAACATTTCACTTCCTCTTAACTACAAGAGCTAATAAAAAAATAATGAGTTACTGTGAATGTAAAGACATAATATAGTGTGTGCTGAGTGTTTAAAGAAGCACAGGCATTAGAAATAATCAACATTAATAGCACAAAGCAGAGTGCTATTTTACAGCATATTTATGGGTCAACTAACTGGCGCAATTCAGATGAGAACATTTCTGATAGTTTTAATCCCCCCCATCCAGCGAATTTGTTGTAACTACCAGAACTTCTGTGACTGTTAGAATCTGTACTTAGAAAAAGAGTTTTTTTTATATATTAAGGAGCAGTCTGCTAAACTTTGGTGCCAAATGTTGCTATGTGGGATCAATTTAAAATGTCATCTATTACTTCTGTGTTACTATGAAGTACAATACAAAATGCCATGCAAATGCTTCAGGCAATATCAATGTTCTCATAACAATTTACTTACCTGCTGTTTATCTCTTCCTTTACAACATTCATAACTCCATGAAAATAAACTTTCCTTTTAAAAAATATTCTCTATTTGCCTCAAAACTTCCTCTACCATTACTGCCTACTACTAAATTACTAATGCTTTGCATATCAAAAACATTTTTTTGACAAAATTTTGTTTTATTTGGACTAGTATTAAGAATATCTTGTTTTATGGTTCATTTTCTTAATAATGGTGTAACCCTACTAGTAAGTGGCAGAAATAAATGCTCTGTTTCACTTCAAAGCATGCTAGACAGATAACATTTTGGGTAAGAGTTGATGAGCATACTTCCCTTTTCAAAGATACTCTAAATTAACAGTTGAGCAAAATCATAATTAGCACTGCATATTTTCTGTAAGAGTAATTATTACCCAGAAACTGTAACAGTATTATACATGTACCCAGTACAAGTTTTAGAATGTAGCCTACAGTTTCACCTATTGTTATGAAGTAATTGGGATGGGAGGTTGATATAATGGTTAAGGTGTTTGCCTTATAAACAAAGGTGCAGGGTTTGATTCTGAAATGAGATAATTGGCTAGGCTTGGAATGGCCCACAAAGGCAGTTGGTCTGGTGCTAACTTATGAACCTATAATTAGGCATTTCAGTCATGATCTCCTCCTCTTAGTTCTAGATTAAACCACATTTTCTGCTTTTTATTAAATTGTTATACAGCATTGTATGCCGTACTCTTTAAAGACAATAAAAAACTTACTACACATGTTTACATCCTACTTGTGACCAAGTAACAGCTAGAGGTTATTCCTTTCCTTTCCTTTCATAATCTGAGACTACTTGCCCCTTCAAGGCTAGCTATTTCAGACAATTCATGCAACTGACCCTTGCATTTCGATCTCCCCAGATTTTATACAAGTCCCCTTGGAGTCAGTAAATGTCTGAAAGAAGTATTAAAGTAATTCTTACTCTTCCATTCAGATGATCCATTCAACCACCTGGATGACATTAAGCAGTTTTTTTTTCTTTAGCTGAGATTCAGCAGTCATATTCTCTGCCATAGTTTAAATGATGAGTACTTGAATATAATGGACTTGCTGATTCCTATAACATCCATGGTATATCAGACCTCCTCAGAAATTAATTAATTTTCTTGCGTCATCATGCATTTAGGTTCATAGGTTTATAGCTCTGTACTAGGCTAATGGCCCTGGAGGCTTTACAAGCCTAGCCCATAGGATTACACTGGCATCATGCCACCCGACCTTAGTTCCCAGGGCCTCTGTTGAGTAGAGCCACTGGAGTGAACCTCGGGGGGAATTTTCTATTTCCCATCCACTAATCAAGATTTCTCTTGAAGAGGGCCAGTCAGGTGCTCTGTTTGACATGTATGGGAAGTCTATTCCATAGCATGGGCAGTCTCTGGGTAATGAACCTGTACCTCCAGCATGTTCTGTTGATTGTGGTAATGAGATTGAGGTCTCTGGAGTGTGTGGTGCAGAGGGATTGGGATTTCTTTAGATGTAGCATTTCTAACAGAGCTGGGTCAGACATGGCTTTGTAAGTCAAGCAGAGATCGCCTCTAAGTAGGCGATATGAGACAGAGAATAGTTAGAGTTTTTTGAGTCTGTCCATATAGGACAAGTGTTTAAGGCCTAGGATCCTCTTTGTGAGGTATGTCTGTGGCCTCTCCAGTTGTTGCAGGTGTCTAGTGAGGTACATGCCAAATGGGGCATTGTACTCAATGACTGGCCTAATGAGGGAAGAGTAGAGGGAGACAATGACCTCTTTCTTCCTGGATGCAAAACCCTTAGTAATGAGATGTGCTACATAGAAGGACTTTCTGACCACAGTGGCAATGTGGTGGTCAAAAGAGAGGTTGCTGTCAACCTGTGTTCCCAGATCTCTTAGGTTCATAGCTTCATAGGTAGATACTAGGCTATCTGCCCTAGGGCATTTATAAACCTAGCCAGAGTGTATTTGGCTGCCGCCTCCCTATTAGATTAGCCTACTGTGCCTCTGTAAAGTAGGTCACAGAAGGTACCCTTTAAGTTTAGTTTACTGTGCCTCTGTCTAGCAGGGACACAGAAGAGATCCCAGCGGTGAATTTGCGATTTCCCATCCAGGCGTCCAGATTTCGCTTGAAGAGAGTCAGCGAGGGGCTATGTCTAACATGAATTGGGATTCTATTCCAGTGTGAGGGGAGCCTCTGGGAAATTAATCTGTCCCTCCAGCATGTCCTATTTATTTTTGTGCTGAGGTTTAAGTTCCTGGAGTATGTAGCTCTAAGGGACTTGGATTTTTTGAGGTGGAGCATGTCCATTAATTCTGGGTTTGACATAGCTTTGTACGTCAGTCATAGATCGCCTCTGAGTAAGCAGTAAGAAACTGAGTAGAGCTGGTGTTTCTTTAGTCAAGCTGCATAGGACATCTGTTTGTAGCCCATAATCCTCTTGGTGAGGTACTTTTGGGGTCTCTCCAGTTGCTGCAGATGTCGGATAAGGTACATCCCAAAAGGGGCATTGTATTCAATTATGGGCCTGATGAGTGACGAGTAGAGGGGCACAATTACCCCTCTTGATCTAGATGCGAACCCTTTCATAATAAGGTGGGCTATATAGAAGGTCTTTCTAACCACTTTGGCAACGTGATTATCAAAGGAGAGATTACTATCTACGTTGGTCCCCAAATCTCTAATTACTTCTTCCGTACTTAATGGATTACCACCTATGTGGTAATTTGTGGGCACCTTGTTTTTCCCAAAGGGGATGACTATGCACTTTTTAGCATTTAGCTTGAGGCCGTGGCTCTGGCACCAAGCATCCATCTCTGTGAGACCCTTTTGGAGGATGCTTGTGTCGGCTGGAGATTCAATTATGGCCCCCAGTTTGCAGTCATATGCGAATTTTGTCAGCCATAATCCCCCGTGGTAGCCTGAACTTCAGAGAAGTATATACCGAACAAGAGAGGTCCCAGAACTGAGCCCTGTGGGACGCCACTTGTAACTGGTTTGGATTCGGACATGTCACCTGCGATTCTGACCATGTGGGTTCTATCCCTGAGCCAGTTTGCAACCCATCTTGTGATATAGGGGTTGATATTTAAGCTGGTAAGCGTATTTATGATGCCCGAGTGGGGTATTGTGTCGAAGGCTTTTGCGAGGTCCAGGCAGGCTGTGTGGACTACCTTGCCTCATCTATGGCTTTGGTAACTGTTTCAAAGAAATCAACTAGGTTTAAGAGGCAAGATCTTCTCTTAACAAAGCCAAATTGGGTAGGGTCCAGTGTCTGGAGGCTCCCAATGTCTTTGTTTATGAGTTCCATGATAATACGCTCCATAGCTTTACAGACCAGACTAGTCAGGCTTATGAGGCGATAGTTCCCGGGGTCCATTGTGGCACCACCTTTGTGGAGTGGGACCACTGTAGCTGTATGCCATTCTTTGGTACATATCCTGTAGTAAGGCTAAGTTTGAACAGTGACTTAATGTGAGGGTTAAGTTCTTCTTGGAGCTCGTGTAAGACACAGCCTGGGACACCGTCCGGTCCCATAGATGCTGTGTTTTTTGCTTTGGAGAGGGCAGCTTTCACCTGTACATCTGTGATGTCAGGGAGGTTACATTCAGTTGGGATAAGCATTTGCTCCTTTGGGGAGAAGGGGGGAGATGTTTGCGCTGAATCTGTCTGCCAGGATGTTGGCTATGTCTGTAGGTTCAGTATATTTTGTACCGTTATGCAACAATTCAGAGCATATCTGGGAGTTTCCACCCATATTCCTGACATAACTAAAGAAGGCCTTGTGATTATCTTTAGTGTCTAGGGCAATTTTTCTTTCAAAACTGGCCTTTGATGATTTTATGAGGGATCAATGTTTCTTGCTAATACTGATCAGAGATGCCTTCCCTTTTTGGGATTTTGCTCTGTCATGTAGTAGCTTCCTCCTTCTGTTGTATAGCTTATTTATGGCCGGGGTACACCAGACAGGTCTCCTGTTTTTGGAGGAGTGAGTCTTGTTTTTATTTGGGATAGCACAATCCATGCATTCCGGCAGGTGCTCATAGAATGCATTTGTAAAGGATTCTGCAGATTGGGCTGTATTATCGTCTGGCCCGGGGGCTTTGAAGGATTCCACTTCAGTCTTGAGAAGTGCAAAGTTGGCTTTTGAGAAATTCTTTACAGTGATTTCCTTGGCTGGGGGTGGGGGGTGGGATATGGATGTCCAGGGAAATTTGTTTATGGTCTGATCTTACCAATGAGGGGTTTACCTCTGGTGTGGAACATAGAGTCCCCATGTTGGTGATGACCAGGTCCAATATGTTGTTTCCTCTTGTGGGAGTGGTGACCAGTTGTTCCATCGTGTTGGAGTTTATAAATTCAAGGAACCATTGGGCGAGGGCGTTTGGGCTTAAGTAGTTTTCCCAGTCAATGTTTGGGTAGTTGAAGTCACCCAATAACATAGTGTTTGGAGAGACCTTCATATTCTCCATTGTTCTCAGGAATGCCAAGTGGGGTTCCTGTAATAGGGAGGGTGTTCTGTAGCAGGCTGCAAACTGAAAGGCAGTTTTGCCCACTGTTAGTTGCACATGGATGGTTTCCGATGCTTCGTGCAGTGCCACTAACCTGGAGGTGTAGGTATCTTTGATGAATATAGATACTCCCCTCCTTTTGGGCTTCGGTCCGAGTTTTGGGGCCGAAACGCATGGTATGAGTTATAACCTGGTAGTGCTGGGGTGCTCTCAGGAGCCTTGAAACAGGTTTCTGTTACTGCACAGACATCAATTTTCTCCATACTGAGGAGAGCCTCGAGTGTGTGCATCTTGAGGTTTAGACTTCTGGCATTGAGTAGCATTACCTTTAGTTTTTTATCCTTGGGTTGTCTATGGAGGTGGGTTTGTCCTTTGAGCCTAGCCTAAAAAAGGCACTATGGGGGTGGCAAAAGCCTTGGCCAGTATACGAAAGCCTAAGGGTGACAGGTGCAAGCCATCCCTAGTGAAGCAACGTGGCTTGTCGAGCATGTCATCCCAGGCTGACAGACACTGGATCCCCTTTGAATGACACCAATACTTTAGCCAATTGTTGAAACTGATCATTTTGTCTTTATACTGTGGCATTATTCTTGGTGAGGGCAAGATGCTACTCAAGGTCATTTTCATACCAGCCTGGGCTACATGATCAGAGAGCTCCTCAATGTCTCTTTTCATGTAGTCCAGGGAGGTATGTCTTAGGTCATTCACACCAGCATGGACAATGACGGAGTCATACTTGTACTTGCTTTGGAGTGACCTGAGTGCTTGCATTATGTGGCGGATCCTGGCACCCGAAAGGCAGCTTACAGTGACCTTTTCCTTGTTCAGTCTGGTGAGTGGGACGTCAGTGTGCCAGACAATAGAGTCCCCTATAACAAGTGTATTTGGTGTGTTGTTTGGCCTTAAGGGCTGTGACTGTGAGGCACACTGATTTTGTGAGATATGTGATTCGTGGGTATTGTTGAGGGGTGGCTGTTGCTTGGATATCTGCTTAGGAGGTCTTTGCTGTTTAGGCAGATTTTTATTTAGAGCCTCAGAGTATGTTTTTGTGTGTTTATGTGTTGGGTATGCAGATGCAATAGGTCTGTGTGAGACTGGATTTGTAGTGCGGGTGGTTACCTTTTCCTCCTGACTGACTGTGCCAGTCTTGGGTTGAGAGAGCTCTGCCTCCACTTTGGCTGTGTAATTGCATCTCTCTCACATGTATTATAGTACGTAGGAAGGAGGAGAGGGTTGTCTGTGTACATAAGGCAATTGTAACATTGGCTCAAAATTCCCAGATTCACCAGCTGGACTGGAGAGTAACCCTGAAAATGACCCTTGGACATACCAGATTAGTATAGGGAACTGTTTTTTTACTGATCAGATTAGGGAAGGGAACAGATTTTTCACTTGATCAGGAAGGACCAATCGGAAGCCTAATACTTATGAGAAGCCAAGGAGGGTGTAGTGCTTTAGTTAGTTAGTGTTTCCTTATAAGAGCTGAGCAAGTGCTGGGCTTTAGAGAGAGAATAGAGTGATTACTTTGAGAGTTTGAACAGTTCTAAGGGAAAAAGTGAAGAGCAGACTTTGTGGAGCCTGGAATAGTTTAAACCTGTTTAGGCGGCTGCCCGACGCTGCTCAGTGCGCAAAACCGCGCAAAAAGAGAGTTGTAGGGTTTTAAGAGAGAGAGATCAAGGTGTTTAGAATTGACCCAAAATGGCCAATAAAACTACAGCTTCTAGGCAGTAACCACTCCTCCAGGGACAGGCAGACTATTCAGTGTTAACCACTGCTACTGGTGAACACAGAGACTTCCCTTTAGCCCAAGCAAGCACTGGCCTTCTAGAAACTTCCAAACCGTTCAGAACAGCAAATCTGTAACTGAACTTTCCTAACTTTCAGAAAGTGGGAAAAAAGCAAGATTTTTTTTTGTTGTTGTAGTTTAAAGGTAGCAGAAATACACAAGCAGCAAAATATTCACAACAGTGCAATAAATGACCCCACACTTGAGTGCTAGGCCAAAATCTGGTAAAATGCAGTTTTTAGAAAAAAAAAAGATTTTAAATTAAGTGCAACACAGGAAATGCAGTAAACAGGCTCTAGATGTGTTCCAAGTACTGTTACTGTTACAGATATAAACTTTAGCAAGCCGGAAAATGCCAAAACAGTAAAACTTAACAAAAAAATCAGAAGACAACACTTAAGGGTCAGTTGCTAGCATCCTCACCTGTTCAGCTGGTGAATCTGGGCATCTTGAGGCAATGTTACAATTGCCTCATGTACACAGACAACCCACTCCTTCTCCCACAAAACACAAATACATGTGAGAGATGCAACTATATAGCCAAACTGGAGGCTGAGCTCTCTCAACTCAGGACTGGCAAGACCAGACAGGAGGAGAAGGAAACCACGCACACCACAAACCCAGTTTCACATAGAACTATCACAACTGCAAAACAAACACATAAACACACAAAGACATACTCGGAGGCACTGATCAAAAATCTACCAAAACTACAGAGGCCTCCAAAGCAGACACCCAAGCAACTGCCACCTCAAGACATAAGACATGCAACACATAGTTCTCAAAATCAGTGTGCTAAACAGTCACAGCCCTTAAGGCCAAACACAATGCCAGACACACTTGTTATAGGTGACTCCATAGTCAGACACACTGACGTCCCACTCACCAGACTGAACAAGGAGAAGATCACAGTTAGCTGCCTGTCAGGCGCTAGAATCCGCCACATAACACAAGCACTCAGGTCACTCCACAGCAAGTACAAGTATGACTCAGTCATTGTCCATGCCGGTGTGAGCGACCTGACGTATTGCCTCCCTGGACTACATGAAAAGAGACATAGAGGAGCTCTCAGATTATGTAGCCCAGGCCGGTATGACCCTGACCCTGAGCAGTATCCTACCCTCACCAAGAATGATGCCACAATACAGAGACAAAATGATCAGCTTTAATAATTGGCTTAATTACTGGTGTCATTCTAAGGGGATCCAATGTCTGTCTGCCTGGGATGACATGCTTGACAAGCCACGCTGCTTCAAGGGACGGCTTGCACCTGTCACCCTGGGCTTCGGATATTGGCAAAGGCTCTTGCCACCCCATAGTGCCTTTTTAGGAAGGCTCAAATGATAAACCTACCGCCCTAGAAAACAAAAATGGAGAAAACTAAGGGTAATACTGCTCAATGCCAGAAGTCTAAACCTCAAGATGCACGCCTCAAGCCCTCCTCAGTATGGAGAACATCGATGTTTGTGCTGTGACTGAAACATGGTTCAAGGCTCCTGAGAGCACCCCAGCACTATCAGGTTATACCTCATATCATGCTCCGCCCCAAAATCCAGACCGAACCACAAAGGAGGGGAGTATCCATATTCATAAAGGATACCCACACCTCCAGGTTAGTGGCAACGCATCAAGCATCGGAGACCATCCAGGTGCAATTAATCATAGGTAAAACTGCCCTACAGTTTGTAACATGCTACAGACCACCTTCTCAAACTCAGGAAACCCACACAGCCTTCCTGAAGACACTGGAGAGTATAAATGTCTCTCCAAACACCATCATATTGGGTGACTTCAACTACCCAAACATAGACTGGGAACATTACTCAAGCCCCAACACCCTAGCCCAAAGGTTCCTTGAGTTCATAAACTCAAATGCTATGGAACAACTAGTCACCATTCCCACAAGAGGAGAAAATATACTAGACCTGATCATCACAAACATGGGGACAAAATGCTCCACACCGAAGTATATCCCTCATTGGTGAGATCAGACCATAAATTAATCTCACTGGAGATCCACATCCCGCCCCACCCCCATCAAAAAGACCACAGTAAAGAACTTCTCAAAAGCAAACTTCACACTTCTTAAGACTGGAGTGGTATCCTTCAAGGCCCCGAGCCAGTGGAAACCACAACCCACGCTGCTGAAACCCTTACAAATGCCTTCTACGAGCACCTCCAGGAATGTATGGATCAAGCAATCCCTAATAAAATCAAGACCCTTTCCACCAAAGGCAGGCGCCGGTCTGGTGGACTCCAGCCATAAACAAACTCTACAACAAGAGGAGAAAGCTGCTACATGACAGAGCAAAATCCTAAATGAGAAGGCATCTCTGATCAATACTAGCAAAAACTACGATCACTCATAAAATCATCCAAGGCCAACTTTGAGAGAAAAATCGCTAATGACACAAAAGACAATCATAAAGCCTTCTTTAGCTATGTTAGAAACCTGGGTGGAAACTCCCAGATATGCTCAGAATTAGTCCAAAATGATAAAAATCACTGAACCCACAGACATTGCCAACATACTGGCAGACAGGTTCAGAGCAAATTTCTCCCCCCCTAACCACAAAAGGAGAAATATCTATCCCACCAGTGTCTAGCCTCCCAAACATCTCAGATGCCCAGGTGAGAGCTGCTCTCTAAAGCAAAAACACAGCATCAATGGGACCGGACGGTGTCCCCAGCTGTGTGCTACACCGAACTCAATGAGGAACTAAACCCACACATAAGGCTGCTGTTTAATCTTAGCCTTACTACAGGATACGTGCCCAAAGAATGGCGACGGCAACTGTGGTCCCACTCCACAAAGGCGGTGCTTCTACGGACCCTGGAAATTACTGCCCCATAAGCTTGACGAGCCTTGTCTGCAAAGCTATGGAGAGGATCATAATGGAACTCATAAATAAAGACATTGGGGACCTACAGACACTGGATCCTACCCAATTTGGCTTTGTCAAGGGCAGATCCTGCCTCTTGAACTTGGTCGACTTTTGAAACAGTCACTAAGGCCATTGATGAGGGTAAGGCAGTTCACACAGCCTACCTTGACCTAGCAAAAGCGTTGACACAATACCCCACTCGGGCATCATAGAAAAGCTCACCAGCTTAGATGTAAACCCATATGTCACAAGATGGGTTGCAAACTGGCTCAAGGACAGAACACACAGGGTTAGAGTTGCTGGTGCCATGTCAGACTCTAAGCTGGTCACGGTGTCCCACAGGGCTCAGTCCTGGGCCCCTCTTGTTCGGAATTTATTTTTCTGAAGTGCAGGCAAACATAGGGGATTGTGGCTGACAAAATTTGCAGATGACTGCAAACTGGGCACCATAATTGACACTCCATCAGACACAGACATCCTCCAGAAAGGTCTCATAGAAATGGATAACTGGTGCCAGAGCCATGGCCTTAGGCTAAATGCCAAAAAATGTATAGTCATACCCTTTGGGAAAAACAAGGTAACCCCTAATTACCACATAGGTGGTAATCCATTAAACACGGAAGAAGTTATCAGGACCTGGGGACCCAAGTTGACAGTAACCTCTCTTTTGGCACTCACATTGCCAAAGTGGTTAGGAAGACCTTCTACATTGCCCACCTGATCATGAAGGATTCACATCCAGATCAGGAGAGGTCATTGTACCCTGTACTCTTCACTTATCAGACCAATGATTGAGTACAACGCCCATTCGAATGTACCTTACCCGACACCTGCAGCAGTTGGAAAGACACCAAAAGGATAAAGGGGCTCAAACATATGTCATACGATGCCCGACTGAAGAAATTCCAGCTCTATTCAGTCGCATACCATCTGCTCAGAGGTGATCTGTGCCTGACATACAAGGCCATGTCCAACCCGGAATTAATGGACATGCTCCACCTCAAAAAATCCAAATCCACCAGAGCCACGAGAGCAAGAGACTTAAACCTCAACACGGATATAAATAGGACATGCTGGAGGGACAGATTCATCACCCAGAGACTCCCTACACTATGGAACAGAATCCCAGTCCATGTGAGGCAGAGCCCCTCACTGACTCTGTTCAAGAGAAATCTTGACGAGTGGATGGGTGATCGTAGGTTTACCCCGGGAATCATCTCTGTATCACTGCTGGACAGAGGCACAGCAAACTAATGGGTATAGTATTCTCATCCTAAGGGGTGGCGAAAGCCACACACACTCTGGCTAGGCTTATAAATGCCCTAGGGCAGATAGCCTAGTATGAACCTATGAACCTATGAACCTATAAAATCACAAAAGTGGCTCCTTTTCTTCTCTCAGCGTTTTCTCCCCTTGGTAGGTGCTTCAGCAACAACTAGCAAGCCTGGAAAGATGCCAAAAACAAGGCAGATGGGTTTTAAGAGAGAGAGATCAAGGAGTTTAGAATTGACCCAAATGGCCAATAAAACTACAGCTTCTAGGCAGTAACCACTCCTCCAGGGACAGGCAGGTTGTTCAGTGTTAACCACTGCCACTGGTGAACACAGAGACTTCCCTTTAGCCCAAGCAAGCACTGGCCTTCTAGAAACTTCCAAACAGTTCAGAACAGCAAATCTGTAACTGAACTTTCTTAACTTTCAGAAAGTGGGAAAAACGCAAGATTTTTTTTTCTTTTTTGTTGTAGTTTAAAGGTAGCAAAAATACACAAGCAGCAAAATATTCACAACAGTGCAATAAATGACCCCACACTTGAGTGCTAGGCCAAAATCAGGTAAAATGCAGTTTTTAGAGAAAAAAACGATTTTAAATTAAGTGCAACACAGGAAATGCAGTAAACAGGCTCTAGATGTGTTCCAAGTACTGTTACTGTTACTATAACGCCTTCTGTGTTCAGTGGTCTAGCATCGTTGTGGTAATTCATGGGAACCTGGTTTTCCCAAAGGGGATGATGACACATTTTTTGGCATTGAGCTTAAGGCCATGGTTCTGACACCAGTCGTTGGTCTCAGTGAGGCCTTTTTGTAGGATGTCAACATCACTTGGGGAGTTAATAATGGCTCTCAACTTGCAATTGTCTGCAAACTTTGTCAGCCAGAGTCCCTTTGTGTTGGCCTGGACTTCTGAGAAGTCGATACCAAACAGGAGAGGACCCAGGACCGATCCCTGTGGGACTCCACTCATGACTGGTTAGCAGTCTGACTTGGAGTCAGCTACTTTCCCACTGTGGGTACTATCTGTGAGCCAGTTTGCAGCCCGCCTAGTGATATACAGGTTGATGCATAGCTTAGTGAGTTTTTCTATGATGCCAGAGTGGGGAATGGTATCAAAGGCCTTGGCCAAATCAAGGTAGGCTGTATGAACCACCTTGCCTTCATCCACAGCTCTAGCGACTGACTCAAAGAAGTTGACCAAGTTGAGCAGGCATGATCTACCCTTCACAAAACCAAACGGTGTGGGATCCAGAATTTGGAGATTCCCTATATCCTTGTTTATTAGGTCCATGATGATGCATTCTATAGCTTTGCATATCAGACTTGTCAGGCTAATGGGGCGATAGTTCCCAGGGTCTGTAGTCACTCCATTGTGGAGAGGGTGACTATAGCAGTGCGCCATTTGGTAGGGACAAAGCCTGAGGTGAGGCTGTGATTGAATAGGGCACAGAGGTGAGGTGCCAGTTCACTCTGTAGTTCATGTAGAAAACAGCCAGGAATGGTGTCAGGTCCCATAGAAGCCATATTCATGGCCTTGGACAGTGATGTTTTAACCTGTGCAGCAGTAATACTGAGTGCCTGGCAGCCTACTGGTATTGTGATTGGTCCTTTGAGGGGAGGGGTAAAGTTGGCACTGAACCTTTCGGCCAGTATATTGTCGATATCTGTTGGCTCGGTGTAGGAGGTATGATTGTATAGTAGCTCAAAGCAAATCTGGATATTGCCGTGGAGATTCTTTACATAACTATAGAAGGCCTTGTGGTTGTCTTTACTATCTGCTGCAATTCTGTGTTCATAGCTAGCTTTAGAGGATTTGATGAGGGTTCTCATTTTTTTTCTTGAGGCTGATAAAGGAGTTTTTCCTGTCTTGGGACTTGACCTTGTTCCACATCAGTTTCCTTGTTCTGTTGTAGAGTTTGTTTATGGCAGGGGACCACCAGATTAGCTTCCTTTTTTTGGAGGAGAGCGTCTTGGTTCTGTTGGGTATGGCGAGATCCATGCAGTTGTGTAAGTGTTCGTACAGTGCATTGGTGTATAATTCAGCGGTCATGCAACTATTCTCCATTTGCATGTGTGCAGTAAAGTTAGCCACCTCTGTATTTAGGACCGCAAAGTTAGCTTTGGAGAAGTTTTTCATGGTGGTTACCTTTGCAGGGGGGTGGGGGTATGTAGATTTCCAAGATGATTAGTTTGTGGTCAGATCTAACCAGGGAGGAGTTGACTGTTGGTGTAGAGCAATGGTCACCCATGTTCGTAATGATCAGGTCAAGGATGTTGCTGCCTCTAGTGAGGGTAAGAACGAGCTCGTCCAGGGCATTGTAGTTAATGAGTTCCAGGAAATGTTGAGCATGTTATTGGAGGGGTAGTTGAAGTTGCCCAGTATGAGAGTGTTAGGTTGGACCCTAATATTCTCCAGGGTGCTTAGGAATGTGGAGTGTGAGTCTTGGGACCTATAACAGGCTACGACCGGAATCACTGTCTTACCCAGTGTTAGCTGCACCTGAAGTATCTCTGATGCATTATGTTGGGCTACCAGTCTAGAGGTGTGAGCATCCTTTATGAATATAGAAACACCACCACCTTTGGAGCTTTGGTCCAAGTTCTGGGACCAAAAGGTGTGGAATGAATTATAACCTGGTAGTGCAGGAGTGCTTTCTGCTGCCTTGAACCAGGTCTCTGTTACAGCACAAATGTCGATGTTCTCCATTTTAAGGAGTGCATTTTGTGAATAAGACTTCTAGCGTTAAGCAGCATGACCCTCAGATTACATTTGTTTGTAGCTGTTATGGTGGTAATTTGGTGTTTGGAACACTGCCTAAAAAAAGGCACTATAGTGGTGGCAAGAGCCTTGGCCAGTATCCGGACGCCCAGGGGTGACAGATGCAGGCCATCTCTGCTAAAGCATCGAGGTCTGTCAATCATGTCATCCCAGGCAGATAGATACTGGATCCCCCTTAGAATTTGGGACAATTAGTCCTGAATCTCAAGATGGATGATGAACTAGAGAGATTAAACTCAAACTTTTATTAATGCTTCAATGGGTGTTAAGCTTCTTGCTAGATGACTGAAACTCAAGTCAACAAGAATCCATTATCTAGTGTTCAGAAACTAAGTAGGTGATGCACATTATGATATCCTCCTCAAGTTATTTATTTTTATTTTTGTAACAACAACTTTAATGAAACCATCAACCAAAAAAATACTAGAAAATATACAAGCACATTCAAAATGACACAAGAAGTTTAGCAATTTTGTATCACAATACTTCTTAATAAATCTTTGCATCCTAAAGTCAAAAGTAATCTCTGTAACCCAGATCATGTGTTCATCAAGAAACACTCCTTAAGTTATTTTATATCTCCAGATCTATTTCTTCCTAATTAAAAAAACTCAATTCCACAGAAAAGGAATATGCCTCAACTGGTAATCGACTCATTAAAGAATGGTCAGCATGACGGTCTGACATGGCCATTCTCCATAGACATGTCACTGGATGTCATCAAGTGAGATAAGATAAGCAAGACCCAGGTCCAAATGAATTGTTTGGAGAACTTTAATAGGAAATAAATGCTCCTGAAAATGACTTTTGACTTCAGGATTCTACCACCCATGTTCTCTTAATCCAAGCAGAAAGACTGTCTCTTACACGAGCACTTAGTGACTATGAAACCAAAGCTGAAAACAGACCATAGTTAAGTGGACAACTATAGACATTTTTAAATCTTAAATCTAGGTTAGTAAATATACATATTCACAAGGGCTTATAGACTAAGAAGGATAAATATCCTTTTAGCACATCCTAGTCAGTATGTTTTTTGTCCCTGTAAGGCAAGTCAGAGATAATGCTAGAAATGCTTGACCATCATGTTATTAGCAGAATAAAAGCATCAGTCTTTGTTGATGCTGAGTATAAATCCTAAAAAGACACTTGCCTGAACTAAATCTTGCTATCTCTTTACTTCCAATGGGAAGTTGAACTTTCTGAAACATCTTCATATCTGTAGTTAAGAGCTTTATCCAGATTATTTGGCAGCTCAGTCAATTTATCTAAAATAAAATGCCAAACATGCAAAGCAAGGGTACATATTTTCTTCCATGCTACTTGTCCTAACAGTCATTGTTGAAGTGTCTCTGGTTGATTCTGTCTGAAATGCATATGGATGATCTGGAGTGGAGTCCAGATGTGGTTAGTCATTGTGTTAATGATATCTAACTAATCATACCATTCCTGGTGAAAATGCCACAGCTGATTTGCCCTCAGTTTAATACCCATAATAGATGTCTAGTTGTAAATGGGCACTTCAGTGACTAATATTTTGGAAGAATCCTTTACACCACAGTATATTCTGTTTACAAGGCTTATGCATACTTATTGTTTTAGAAACTGATGGCCATCTGAATGGAAATTTGTAACTACCTAGATAACATAGGAATCTGTACTGGGGCCTCTCTTGTTTGATATTTATATCACAGATATGAAAGCTAAAATCTCAAAAGTGTGGTTAACCAAATTTGCTGAAGACTGCAAGCTTGATTCTTTTATCTGCTCATCCACTGATACTGAACATCTCCAACAAGAGCTGGAATATGAATACATGGTGTACTGAAAATGTTTTAGCTTAATACAAAAATACTGCAGCATAGTAGCATTCAACAATACTGCAGCATAGTAGCATTCATCAATACTGCCGCATAGTAGCATTCAACAATACTGCAGCATAGTAGCATTCAACAATGCTGCAGCATAGTAGCATTCAACAGTACTGCAGTATAGTAGCATTCAATAAAAAAGCTGATACCATCTCATATATTATAAATTGTACTCCTCTTCAGACAGATACAATTATAAGAGACCAGTGCTGACAGATCTGTCTCATTCGATGATCATGTTTTCATCATAGTCAGGAAATCATTGTACCTGGCCCAGTTAATTTATAAGGAAATATATTCAAGATCCATAGAAGTCATCCAATCACTTTATTCTTCCCTTATCAGAACTATCATTTAATACAATGCCCCATTTAGTAAGTACAAATCCAAGCATTTCACTAAACTCGAAATGCCCCAGCAATTTTTCACCAAGCAAACTGTAGCCTTTAAATCCTTCAACTGTCCCTATAAATTATCACAATTCTCCTTAAACTTAGTATTATACTAACTGCTCTGAGGTGATTTGTGTCTCTCTCTTACCTTGCCACGAAAGACCCAATTTTATTTTACCTCCTATTCCTTCTCAGAATCAGTGGCTCTTCAAACCCTCACACTAGGGACCTAAATCTACACCAATAAATTAAAAGAATCATTGGATAGGTAGATTTACTCAACCTATTACCAGTGCATTGAATAAATTACTACCACAAGCCATTCAAAATACTATTTTGACTATCTTTCAAGATAGTCTTGATAACTGGATAGGTAGATACAGCTTTACACCAGGGTAATCTACAGTTCAGCTTGTTTTCTGAGAAAAACACTATTAAATGCTAGAAAAGACTGCCAAGAACTTTCAAGTGTGTCTACATAAGATGGCTATGCCAGGACATGTTATGGTCTTTGTGAATACTATGCTGGTAGTGTTCCTATGAGTAAAACATTCTGTGGATAAAATTAAGCTGGTGTATCTGCAGCTTGTTCTGGGGCTCAGGTCATCCTTTTCACTTAAACAGGCACAAGGATGGAATCTGTCTGACTGGCTACTAATAAATCTGGCAACTTTGTTACAGGTAAAATCCATACCTCTCAACTGTACAGATTTTCACAGAATGTCCAGATTTTGTCTCATATTTTGCTCCTTTTTCATAAAATTATGTTTTTCCTGGTAAATTAGTGGCAAATTATTGAAGACTCAATTTAGAATATGATGACAGACATTTGAGTTTCAGTCTTCATACCCTTCAGAAAATCCATGCTAATGCAAAACCTGTTATTCTATCAACCTTCTAAGTTTGCAAGACCAATATTTTAAAATTGTCCCTATTGTTGGGCCTTTGTCCCACTTTTATTAATGGCTTTGTCCAGAATTTTTGTCTAAGAGGTTGAGAGGTATGGTAGTATCTAATTTGTTGAACACACTGTTACTGAGACTTGCACAGACTACTGTGTCAGATAATAGCTTAGGCATAATGAATGCAGCCAGGGTTGCCAGACGTCCCTATTTGGGCGGGACTGTCCCAAGATCAGCAGCCTGATCCCGAGTCCCGCCCTGCTGGTTTAAATCCCGACCAGCCTCCGCTTTGTTTGTTTTTTTTTGATTGGCCCGTATACCTGGCATATGGGCCAATCAAAAATTGCTAAACACGGAGCTTCTTGTGTTCCGTATTGAACACAAGAAGCTCTGTGTTTAGCGATTTTTGATTGGCCCATATGCCGTATGGCCAATCAAAATCGCAAACACGGAGCTACTTGTGTTGAATGCAGAACTGCAATGCATTAAACACGAGAAGCTCTGTGTTTAGTGCAAAGCTACTGTTCTTTAATGTGGAACTGTGTTCCGCATTAAAGACCTTTTTTTTTTTTTTTGGTCTTCACTTGCCATGAGAGACCTTCTTTTTTTTTTGTCCCTACCTGGGGGGCTGGAAATCTGGCAACCCTGAATGCAGCTGCTATTTTCTGTCTGGCAACATGATTAATGCAATGTTTTATTTGGTACAGACTATTCAGCATAACATTTGTTTTCTCTATGGTGTCAGTAACAAGAAAGGCAGTTCAGAACTGATTAACAGAGAACTATGTTGTTTTACCATTTAGAGAATTTCTAAACTGAATCCTCAATGAAGAAAGTATTTTACTCTGAGTTGCTATTTTTGCAAGCACTGTTTAGGGAAGAAAAGAACCGCTTGTATTTTATCAGGATGTAATACAAAGCTGGATGATTGGTGCCACTGAGTATAAAGAATAAGCCCTGACTGTGACCTAAACAAAAAGGGTTTCATCAGTAGGCCAGTACAAGTGGAGATAGAGGGATTGAAGAATGATTATAGGCTCATAGGCACTTAATAGGCTATTGATTTTTCAGGATCTTAAGAAGTTTAGCCTTACATTCCCATGATGACTTTTGGCCTTTATATATTGTGTTCAGATAACCCTGAGATGGGCAGAATAAGGACATGTTGGGACATGTCCATGTTGCCACTATCCATGAGGGACAAGGGTACTAAACTATGGGTGAGTTTATGGTTAGTCATCCATTCATCCAAATTACGTTTGAATATAGCAAGAGAAGTACTTTATTTTACATGGAGCGGAAGATAGTTCTATAGAAGTGGTGTTATCTGTGATAGATACCTAACCCTCCAACATGTTCAGTTTATGTTGTAGATGAGATTAAGATCCCTAGAGCAGGTTCATAGTTTCATAGGTTGGTACTAGGCTATCGGCCCTAGGGTCAATACAAGCCTAGCCATAACAATTCCGTGGATATTTCTTTCCACAATATTTAATTCCCTGGACCCTTGTCTAGCATGGCAAATTACATGATCCCCGGGGTGAATTTCCTATCTCCCATCCAATCATCAAGGTTCCTTTTGAAGACGGCCAAGGAGGTGCTCTGTTTGACATGTATTGGCAGTCTACTCCAGAGTATAGGGAGTCTCTGGGTCAGGAATCTATCCCTCCAGCATGTTTTGTTCATTGTGATGACAAGGTTTAGATCCCTGGATCATGTGGCTCTGAGGGATTGGGATTTCTTTAAGTGGAGCATGTCCAACAGCTCAGGGTTTGACATGGCCTTGTATGTTAAGCAGAGATCACCTCTGAGTAGACGATAAGCCACAGAGTATAGCTGGAGTTTTTTTAGACGGTCAGCATATGGCATCTGCTTTAGGCCTGTGATTCTTTTAGTGAGGTATTTCTGTGGCCTTTCCAGCTGTTGCAGATGTCTTGTGAGGTACATACCAAATGGGGCGTTATACTCTATAATAGGTCTAATGAGGGATGAGTACACTGGGACAATGACCTCCTTTTTCCTGGATGAAAAGCCCTTAGTGATGAGGTGTGCCACATAGAAGTATTTCCTGACTCTTGTGGCGATGTGGTTATCGAAAGTGAGACCACTGTCTACCTGTGTCTATAAGTCTCTCATCACACTTTCAGTGTTTAGTGTACTGCCACCTATGTGGTAATTTATGGGTACATGGTTTTTCCCAAGGGGGATAACTATACATTTCTTGGCATTAAGCTTGAGCCCATGGAGCTGGCACCAAGCATCTGTTTCTGTAAGGCCCTTTTGTAGAATATCCACATAATTTGGGGATTCAATAATGGCTCCCAGTTTGCAGTCATCTGCAAACTTTGTTAGCCAGAGTCCCTTAATGTTGGCCTGTACTTCAGAGAAGTAGATGCCAAACAAGACCGGTCCCAGAACTGAACCCTGAGGTACTCCACTTGTCAATTGTCTGGAGCTGGATTTGGAGTCGGCTACTTTTATAGTCTGGGTTCTGTCAGTAAGCCAGCTGGCAACCCATCTAGTGATGTAGGGATTTATGCCCAGCTTAGTAAGTTTATCTATGATTCCAGAGTGGGGGATGGTGTCAAAGGCCTTGGCAAGGTCCAGACAGGCTGTGTGGATTGCCTTACCCTTGTCCACCGCTCTGGAGACTGATTCGAAGAAGTCAGTCAGGTTCAGGAGACAAGATCGGCCCTTCACAAACCCAAACTGGGTAAGGTCCAGTGTTTGAAGGCTGCCAATGTCTTTGTTTATAAGTTCCGTGATAATGCGTTCCATGCCCTTGCAGATCAGGCTCATCAGACTGATGGGACGATAGTTCCTGGGATCCAAGGTGGATCCCTCCTTGTGGAGTGGGATAACTGTAGCTGTGCACCACTCAGTGGGCAGGAAACCTGAGGTGAGGCTATGATTTAACATGACACTTAGGTGAGGTGCCAGTTTATTTTGCAGTTCATTTAGTACACAGCCCAGGATGTCATCTGGTTCCATGGATGCTGTATTCTTAGCTTTGGAGAGTGTTGTTTCTACCTGTGTGGCCATGATTACCAGAATTTGGCAATCTTTTGGTATTCAGACAGGCCCTTTAGGGGGTGAGAGGAGGGTGTAGTTGCATTAAATCAATCTGCCAGGATATTAGCAATATCCTTGGGATCAGTATACTTAATGCTATTCTGTTGTAGCTCAGAGCAGATCTGAGCATTGCCATTTAGATTCTTGACATAACTATAAATGCCTTGTGGTTGTCTTGGGAATCTTTGGCAATTTTATTTTCGTAACTAGTCTTTGAGGATTTTATGAGGGATCTCAGCTTCTTACTGAGGCTGGTAAGGGAGTTTTTTGCATCCTGGGATTTTCCTCTTTTTTGCAACAGTTTCTTCCTTCTGTTGTATAGTTTGTTTATGGCAGGGGACCACCAGATTGGCTTCCTTTTTTTGCAGGAGAGCATCTTAGTTCTATTTGGGATGGTACGATTCAAGCATGAGTGGATGTGCTCATACAGTGCCTTAGTGTAGGATTCAGCAGTCAAACTTTCAGATCCCGTCTGCATGGGTGTCATGAAGTTTGTCACTTCTGACTTGAGTAGCATGAAGTTGGCTTTGGAGACGTTTTTTAGGAGGATTCCTTACTGGGGGGTGGGGATGGGATGTGGATGTCAAGGGTGATTTGCTTATGGTCAGACCTGACCAATGAGGGGGTGACCACTGGTGTGGAGCATCTATCTCCCATGTAGGTAATAACCAGGTCTAGGATATTGGAGCCCCTGGTGGGACAATGGATTAGTTGATCCAGGGCATTGGAATTTATGAATTCCAAGAACCATTGGGAAAAGGTGTTGGAACCCGAGTAGTTTTCCCAGTTAATGGCAGGGTAGTTGAAATCACCGAGTATTAGAGTGCTTGGTTGTATCTTAATATTTTCCAGTATGTTTAGAAAGGTGTAGTGAGAATCTTGGGGCATAGTGGGGGATCTATATCAAGCCACAATTTGGATTGCAATTGTTGAAGTCAATCATTTTGTCCTTATACTGCGGTATAATTCTGGGCGAAGGTAGGATGCTTCTCAGGGCAAGGGTCATACCTGCCTGGGCCACATGATCCAAGAGCTCTTCTATGTCTCTTTTCCTGTAGTCCAAGGAGGTACGTCTCAAGTTATTCACTCCAACATGGGCAATGACAGAGTCGTATTTGTGCTTGTTGTGGACTGAATTGAGTGCATGCATTATGTGACGAGTCCTGGCACCCGACAGGCAGCTGACTGTAATTTTATCCTTATTCAGCCTGGTGAGTGGGGCATCAGTGTGCCTGACTATAGAGTCACCTATGACTAAAGTGTTGGGTACATTGTCTTGCCTTAGGCGCTGTTGTTGGGTGGCACACTGGTGTTGTGAGCTATGTGTCACTTTGGCTGTAACTGGTGTTTGTTTGCGTTTCAGCTTCAGAAGTCCTTCTTGCTTGGGCAGGTTAATGTTAAGGGCCTCCGCATATGTGGGTTTAGTGTTGTTATTTGTGGGTGTTGATGGCATGGGTTTTGAAGGGCTATGTGTTGCTTGAGGTGTAGTGCAGGTGTTAACCTTCTCCTCTTAACTGTCTAACACAATCTTGGCTGGAGTGAGCTTTGCTTCCAGTTTGGCTATGTAAATGCAGCTCTCTCATGTTGTAGTGTTGGGTGGTAGGAGGAGGGGTTGTCTTTGTACATGAGGCAGTTGCCGCATTGCCCCATTATGCCCAGATTCACCAGGTGGACAGGAGAAATCATCAGAAGCTGACCCTTGGACATGCCTGTTTAGGTGCTTTTTTTGTAAAGTAGAAGAGCTGTTTTCCCTTACCTTTGCAATGACTTTGCAATTATAGGCTGTTTACTGCCTATGATTAATTTCTCCTTGTTGACAAGGAGAGTTGAGTGCTGGTATCAGTTTCAGGCTTCCTAGTGCTTTCCAGCAGGTTCTAGAGCAAGTGCTAGTCACAGGGGTTCAGATTTTAGTGCTACTACTGAGAAGTTCGATAGTGTCATGATGGCATTTGATTTCTCCTCTTCCTTTCTCTTACTGCCCTGTGCTTTTGTGGTAAGACTTTATCTGTTATTAATTTAGCTGCACAGTAATATATCTGAAAATCTGAAGAGCAGACTTTCTGGCACCTGGAATAGTTTAACCATAGCCCTGTGGTTCTGCACGATGTGAAAAATGCGCAAACACATGCATTGTTAAGCCAGAAAGTTGAAAGGGATAGAAATCAACCCAAAAAGGCTAATAAAATTACAATTTCAGAGCTGGAAATCACTTCTCTAGTGTTAGATAGGCAGTACAATACTCACCACTCCCACTGATAAGCAGTAGGACTTCCCTCTACCACAGCAAGGTCTGGACAGCTCTGAACACAGAAAATAAAGTCCTGAGACAAGCAAAGCCTGGGATCTGGACTATACTGGCTAGGAAAGGTGGGAAACAAGCGAACAAACAAGATAATATTTTTTTGGGTTAAAACAGGCTAAACAATGCAATAATATAGTAAATAAACTCAGAAAAGGCTAACACACTTGAGTGTGTAGTCCTAAACTGTAAATGCAATTAAAACTCTACAAAATTAGCAATTTAAAACTTTTTAAATGAAGCAAGGCAAGTGCACAACTGAAAAATGATTTAAGAGGGAGTAATACAGTAGAATAATTAGCTAGTCTACATATACAGAGAAGTCTATATATACAGAAAAGCAGCTAAAACACACAAACAATTCAGATGCAGTGCAACTTAGAGCACTTGAGTTGTAGCAATATTAAGGCAAATACAGTTTTAATAAATGCACTAAAATATACTCTATATTTCCAAAATGTTTGAGAAGCACAGTCAGAACACAAGGAGATTCAGACAATTTTTTTTAAAGAAAGGGAAAAAAGAGGAACAGAAGGCCTTCTTAGATGTTCTCTCTGTATTAGGTAGAATGAGCTAAAAAAACACCAAATCCAGAGACAACAACTTCCAACAGGCAGAAAACAGAGGAGTTATAAAGGGTCAAATAATTAGATTAAGCAGACTCACCTCAGATGACGAGATTTTCAAAGAAGAATTATTATTTTTGAGATCTCTTTATCTCCACAGAGGGTACGAACAAGGTTTTTTAGAAAAAATAGAAAGTGAAGTTAGTTTATTAAGAAAAGAGGTAGCCAAACCTATTTTAATTTCAAATGATTCAGCAGTAGGTGTACCATCAGTTTGTAGTAATAACAAAGAAAAGTACACCCAAGAATTATTTACCGCATTTCCCATACCTATTGTTAAAGAAATGTGGTGTATTAAATCTATTATTGAGAATAACTGGAAAATTATTCTTGGAAATAAAGATTTGGTTTCTATATTAGGACACACACCTAAGTTCACATATAAAAAAATCACTGACATTAAGTATATGTTGGAATCAGCAACAGGTAATAACAAGAATCCAGATAGAATTTGTTCAAACAAAAAAGGAACTTTTAGTTGCACAAACTGCAAGCAGTGTAGATATATGAGTAATTCTTCCTTTGCAGTAGTAGAACATCTAAAACAAACTTTTTGGGCCAAAAAGTATTACAATTGTAACAGTGAGCTAGTGGTGTATTTGGCAACCTGTGTTACATGTAAAAATTATTATATAGGAAAGACGAAAATAATTTTCAAACGCAGGGTGTATGAACACATTTTAGCCATAAGAAAGAAAGATAAAAACAATGCTTTGGCCAGACATGCACTTTCATGTTCTGATTTTAAAAAATATGAGTTTTTTGTTTTAGACAGTGTGGACAAAGGTTTGTTAGTGGGAGATTTAAACAACATTTTGGAATGTAGAGAGGCTTTTTGGGAGTTGGTGTTTGGAGCAGATGAAGCACCAGGGTTAAACGAAGTTATAAACCTAAAATGTTTTTTATTGTATAGATAGATAATATATACATAACATACATATTTTATATTGACATATTGATTTTGGATTAGATAGAACAAGCTTTATTTGTTTTTTTGAAAATATTTATAATTATTTAAAGTCATTATATTATTACATCATTTCCTGTATTACTTGAACATTACAAAAGGAACAGGTGGTTCCACTTGTATTTTTTCTGAAGAAGTTCACGGTAATAAAGTGAATGAAAGTGCTAAAAATATTCAAGAGTCTGAGTCGTTTTCTGCCTGTTGGAAGTTGTTGTCTCTGGATTTGGTGTTTTTCTTCACTATTTTAAAGTTTCAAGGTAGAATGAGCTAATGACACTAGACTAGGATGAGTGTCCCAGATCAAATTTACAGTAGGGGCGAGCAACTACAAAACCACTAAGTATAACGACAAGACACCAACAGGGAGGGAGGGTGAGGTCCAATACTAAAGCTATTAGCCTACAGTCTTTTAGACAGCAAACACTACAGAAATCTTTATGACAGCAGTGAGCCACAAAATGAAAGTTTTTAAACAGTTAAAGGAGCAAGGAGACTCTACAGAATGCTTTTAACTGCAAACAAATCAGTTACCCGTGCAGATTAGTTAATAACAATAAAATACAGTAAAAAGTATGCATCGGGCAATAGAAAAAGTACTATATATAAATTGCTAGAAGCAATAACCAGTATAAATAAGCCAAAAATCAGGATACTTATTGTTATATATCTCAGATCAGAGTTGTAGTCAATGCCCCTCTTCCACTCTGCTCAGTGTGTATAGACAGAAAGCCTCTCAAAGTTAGGGTGTAAATACCAGAAGATACAACCTTACACAACTTTTTGTAAAAAAAACACAAAAGTACCATCCCCCAATAGCCAGCAGCCAATCAACAGAATCCTGCCACAAAGGTAAAGAAAGGCTTCTGCTAATTCAAGATGGCCTTGTCATGTGCTCAGAACAATCACTGCAAAAACAAACAGTCTCAGAGCCAGCAAATCTGAACTGGGGCAATACTAAAGCTATTACCCTACACTCTTTGAGACAGTAAACACTACAGAAATCTTTATGAAAGCAGTGAGCCACAAAATGAAAGTTTTTAAACAGATAAAGGAGCAAGGAGACTCTACAGAATGCTTTTAACTGTAAACAAATCAGTTACCTGTGCAGATTAGTTAATAGCAATAAAATACAGTAAAAAGTATGCAGCAGGCAATAAAAAGTCTTCTTCTGGCTTTTCCTGGTTAGGGGTTGCCACAGTGATCATCTGTCTGCTCCTGATTGGCAGTGAAGTTTTACAGTGTCGAGTTGCCAGCCCAGTGCTCAACCTTCCACATAAGACACACACACACACTCACACCTAGGGTCAATTTAGAGTGTCCAATCCACCTACTGCATGTTTTTGGGATGAAACTGGAGCACCCAGAGGAATCCCACACGACCACAGGGAGGACATGCAGACTCCACACAGAAGGCACCCCAGCTGAGAATCGAACCAGAGAACCTCTTGCTGTGAGGCGGCAACGCTAACCACTGCACCACTGCGGCCGCCCAGCAGGCAATAAAAAGTGCTACATATGAATTTCTAGAAGCAATAACCAGTATAAATAAGCCAAAAAAAGGATACTTATTGTTATATATCTCAGATCAGAGTTGAAGTCAGTGCCCATCCTCCACTCTGCTCAGTGTGTATAGATATTTATGTTACCACTGAATTTGTGAATGTGTAATAGGTCTGACTAAATAGGGTCTGTTGAGGCTCTATATGTAAGGTAGAGGTTGCTTCTCAGTAACCTGTATAATACTGAGAAGAGGGATAAGGCTTTGAGATGCTATGCTTATTTTTTATAATTTATGGCCTTCATTTTCTTAATGAAAAACAATTGTGGTCATTCCAATTATGACAAGCATTTGGACAAGTAGATACCAAAAGGGGAATTATACTCAATGATTGGCCCGAGTGTCAAGTACAGTTAAAGAATTACATCCTTGGACCTGGACACTATACATTTAGATATAAGCTGTCCAATGAAAAGGGACTTGCTTACAACAGTTGATATGTGGTAATCAGAGGATAGTCCATTGTCGACATAGGCTCCCAGATCCCTGATTACATGATCAGTTTTTAGGAATGTGCTGTCAATGTGATAGTTACAAGAGAAACCATGTTTTCTGAAGGATATAAGTGTACATTTCTTGGCATTTAGTATTAGTTCATGGTATCAAACAAGCTATTTATTTGAGACAGGTCCTCTTGGAGGATCATGTTGTTCTATGAGGAGTTTATGATGGTGTCAAGTTTGGCAGCTTGGTCAGACACAAACCCTTACCACTAGTTTTGACATCTGAGAAATAAATGCAAAATAATGAGTGGCCCATAGACTGATCCCTGAGGTACACTGATAGTGACAGGTCACTTGGAGGAGCTATAGTAGTCCACTCTTATTTCATGGATTTTACTTGTGAGTCAGTTTGCTATCCAATGAGTAGAATAAGGCTTTACATTTAGCTCAGAGAGTTTGTCTGCAATCCCTGAGAGTGGGATAGCATTGAATACATTTGCAAGGTCTAGATATGTGGTGTGTACTGATTTTCCGTCATTCATTGCTACCTTAACTTTATTGAAGAAGTCAACCAGGTTTAGTAGACCAGGTCTGCCCTTGATGAATCTGAACTGGCTTGGGTCAAGAAGGTTAACTATATTCGTATTTATTAATTCCATAATGATCCTTTCCATAGCTTTACAGATGAGTGTAGTTAGGCTTATGGGTCTATAATTATCCAGGTCCACAGAAGCCCCACCTTTGTGTAGGGAATGACTGTTGCTCTCCTCTGTACATATGACATGAAGCTTGTCTTGAGGCTGATTTTATGTAGCCTCTGTAAGAGGTCTGAATTGTCATGTTGTAGATGACCAATATACAGTCTGTTATGTTGTCTCACCCCATGGTAATAGTGTTTTTGGCTTTAGATAGTGCCTTGAAGACTTAAGGCTATAGCTGCTTTACTTCTCTTTGAAGGGGTAGCTGAATATGCTGGGATTATGTCTATTTCAGTTCTCAGTGGAAACAAACCAGAATGAGTGGTGACTCCCAGGCAGTGGAGACAAGATCAGCATCCCAGAATGCTCTATCACAGGATCATCCTTGCCATTTCACAAGTGTGTCCAAAGGGATTAGTAAAGCCAAACGCAAGCCACTCACTTCCCTAACTGGATGCAGTTTGACAGCGCCTTCCACTCTCATTTCTTTCCTTGGTCACAGGTTGGTTTAAAACCCGATAGTTGAGAAGCTTTCCTCAAGTGGAGCCACCCAGAAAAAGGTCATGAGCAGGGTGTGTCCCAGCTGTGGTGGTCTAAGGGAGAATAGACCAACAGGGCTTCTAATGTCAGCTGTATCTGATGTAAGCAGCAGGTTCTACATATCTTTGGCTCTTTTTGGAGGTTACAAACTGTATTGCAGAGCTAATTTTAGTGAGTCAAACCTAACTGCTGAAGACAGTTCTGTGGAGCAGACTTAAATATTTACGGAAAGAAAAAACATACTTGTATCCCAGTCTTGTTTGTAATCTATGAACACTGAAGCATTTTGCTTTCAGTATCTAGTCTATTTTGTCTCACTGTCTATGTCTTTTGGCCTGATAAATGAAACAAAAGTACAAACAAATGCTTAATTTGTGATATGCAAATTCTCAGACAATCTGCATATTACTGTAACATAGTCTTACCTCCTAGTTTATCCGAATGTTCACCAGGAGAAGATACTATTTGCCAGTGGCCAGCTGATCTAACATTAGAATGTTGTTACTGGCAGGATGCCAAGTAACTGTTAGGCATAGGGAGGAGTTAAAAGGCGAGTGTTGCTTTTTTTTCACTATCTCTCTCCTCTCTAGGTTTGTGGCTAGTCGGAATTGCTATGTATTATAGTTTGGGGTGTAGGAGCATCCCCTATGTCTGAGAACATGCAGTAGGTGATGACTATGTCCATAAAAAAAATGTGTGTTTTGCAGCTTTGGGAGTGAGGGTGTTTTGATTTTATATTCTGTACTTCTCTCCTTGTCTTAGGTCATTCTTGAAAAGTATTTTGGGCCATCTCATAAATCCAACTAAGAAAAGGAATGAATTAACATACAGATAAATGGCTAGATGGATGGATGAATGTGTAATCAGATAGCTAAATAGATACATAGAAAGGCAGATAGATAAATAAATGATTCACACAATATTGCAGCTGAAACTAGTCATGTATCACAAAGGAGGAAGTCTGCTCTGCCACACTCCATACTTCATTAACTGCACCTCCATCTTAGATGAATTTTCTCTGCTTCACTTACAAAAGATACCAGTGAAAACTTTAAAGAAACAGTTAAGACTGAATGGAAACACTAACATTCGACATTCAAAAGTTGCCAACCTCACTATCTGCACATTTGTACACAGTACTTCTAAATATGTCTGTGAACAGTCTTAGGTGGTTTGCTTAGCTTTATTGTCTTGTTTTATTTCTCATTAGATGATTTTCTTAACTTGTATTTGTTCGCTTTATAGGTTTGTAGGAGGTTGCCATGCTAGAGGTCCTAGAGCCCTTCCAAACCTAGCCATGTTAATTCCAAGTTGCCCCATCTGTCCTTGCTAAGGGAACGTATTTTGCAAAGCTAGTCTATGGTCAACACCACCTCCCCCTGTCCAAAATAACATGGGTGCCACCCCCAGGGTGAATTTGCTGTCTCCTATCCATTTGTCCAAGAACACTGCTTTACTTGAACTGGAAGTTTGCTCTACAGGAGCATCACTCTCGGGGAGACATATTTGTCTCTCCAACATGTCCTGTTAATGTCACAAGCTAAATTAAGATCCCTAGTGAGTGACTTGTACTGTTAGATTTGTGCATGTGATGCATATCCATCAGGGCAGGGTTGGGGATTGCCCTGTAGGCCAGGCACAAGTCTCCTCCCAGCAGCCTATATGATACAGAGTACAATGACGGGACTTTTAGTCTGGTCGTGTGTGTCATGGCTTGGAGACCCTGTATTTTCTTGTTGAGGAACCTCTGTAGTGTCTCCATCTACTGCAGGTATAGTACTTGTACTGTTTTGCTAGTTAATTTTCCTCAGAATTGTCAGGTGGTGCAACAAATTTATTATTGTGCAACTTCACGAATAAAATGCATACAAGCCAATTTTTGTTTGTTGCTGTAAATATTGCTTTATGCTTATTGTTACTGTAAAACCTGTTAAAATATTGAATGTCTATCACCAAACCAATCCAGTCAACAAACTGCAAGATAAGTAAATAAATAAACGCAATTAAACTTGTTTAATGTTTATAACATTTATCATGCCAGTAAATAAAAACTATTAGAGAAGGTAGAAATATAAAGCTAAAAATAATACGATGTGATCATTATCACACAAAACACTGTGAGTGTACTGCTTCTTATAATCTGGAGATTGCATGTTTGTGAATTCAGTCCATTTATCCTCACAGAATGTTATTTAGAGTTAGCATAAATAAATATATATTATTACAGAAAACAGCAAATAAAACCAGAACATAAGATGTATCATTTCTTATTGAATAAGGGGTCAGTGTTGTCTGCCTTCATGGAT
>NC_056735.1:1725812087-1725814587 GCF_019279795.1 Protopterus annectens
ATGGTGCAACTGCAAAGTGGTTTGCCACTGTTTCATGGTTGCTGTAATGTAATCAATCAGTTTAAGGTGTATCTTATACATTTTTAAGCACTCTTTTATCCATGAATTTGGAATACTGTCAAATGCTTTTTGTAGTCTATCCATGCCATACTTAGATTCTTCCCCTTTTTCCAGTTCTCCATTATGACTTTGTGTTTAACAATAAATGATCCTTCATTCCATATGACTTTATTTGTTACCCTTTTGTTCTATTACCATGATTGAGTTTTCTTCTAAATGACTATATACTCTGTCAGCATCAATTCCAGTGTGTAGTTCATATGTTTTCGGAAGGCAAGTTATCGGTCTATAGTTTATAGGATAGCTTGCAGGTTCACTCTGAAGTAGTAGTATTATTTTTCCAGTTAACCAGGTTGGTCTATGTTTGGTGTGGGCTTATAAATAGTTCTTACTCTTGGCTAAATCTTCATCTAAAGGTGTTAATACTTTTAGTCAGAAGTTAGGTACTGCATCTGGCTTTTCTTAACTTTGTTTCAATCTCTCCGGCTGTTACTTCATCCTGTACATTTGAACTTAATATTATTTCTTTTACTTCTATCCATTCTCCATTCAGCATCTTTGTTATGTTCCACAGGATCTTCATAGATATCTGTCCAAAACCCATCTATTTCTTTTTTTTTTTTTTTTTTTTTTTTGGAGGGGTGTTTCAATTCCTTTTGCCTTGTTTCCCAATTCTCTATAAAACATTTTTGGGTCATCAACAGATTGTTTATTGTGTACTTTTCCTTTGCATTTCTTCTACGTTTTCTACCTGTTGTGATATTTTTAGCTTATTATTTGTGATAGCGCATGACAGATCCTGATCTGTTCTGATACTGCACGTCGGTTTTATTACATCTATCTTTCTGAGTATTTTGTTGGTCTTTTTCCTTTTCTATACTCTAACAGTGACACTTTTTATCTTAATTGCTTTATAGTTTTCTCTATTCGATAGTTCCATGATGGCATTTGATTTCTCCCCTTTCTTTCCCTTATTGCCCTGTGCTTTTGTGGCAAGACTTTATCTGTTATTAATTTAGCTGCACAGTAATAAATCCTACTGACTTCTATTATATCACATGAATCTATATGAACAGTCCTAATTACTGTGTTCATCTGTTTTATCAAACCTCTAACTTTTTGGGTTTTATTGATTTTCTGTTGTCTACTTCTTTCATTGATGTTAATATGTCTGTCCATCTCTATTAAATCAAGCAACTCTTCTCTTAGATCGTTTTATTCTAAACTCAGGGCATTCTACAGAAAGTTCCAGAGCATCTTCCTGTGCCACATTCTCTCCAGTTTAATCCTGTGCCATCTATTACTCCACAGCATTGACTGCATTGGAGTTGCCACAGTTTCCTGTTCCTTCCCTTACTGTGTAACTCCAACTGAGCTTTTGTACTGGTTTCCTGTGGAAGGCTCCAAAGTACCTTCATGTGGCAATTGATTAGATGTTTCCCACTCCACTGGTTTCTCCCTAATTTGAGGATCCATTGCTTTATCCTGCTGTGATGTTATCAGAGTTAGATTTTCTACACTAAATCCTTCACTTTGAAAGTAATCCATAACCTCAGTGTCTAGTTCTTTAACTCTTCCATTACTAACCCTCTTTTGTATTTTAACATTTTTCATATCCAGATGCCTTTGCCTATATTTCTCTTCAAATATTGTTGGTGCTTCTCTTTTTATATTGATTAGTTTTGCTTTCTGCTTTGCATAAATATTGCACCATATTAAATCGCTTTTTCGTGGCCATGTCCATATTCCTTATTCACGTCTCCTGCTCCTACTGTTTCTCCTTACCTGGGGGACTTGTTCCATCATGCTGTGATATATTATCTGTGTTAGGCTTTCTACACTAAATCCTTCACTTTGCAGGTATTCCGTAACTTTATCTTTCATTTTTTTAACTTTTACTTTACTAATCTGTTCTGCATTCCCTATTTGTGATCTTATTTTTTGCATTGTGATTTTTTTTTGCCTGTATTTCTCTTTGAATATCTTTGGGGCTGCTTTTTTTGTATTTATTAATTTGGCTTTCTCCTTTGCATAAATATATTATACTATATGACATCTCCTTTTCTTTCCCATGTCCATATTTATTTTTTATACCTTTTAACAATCTCTAGAATTTCTTCTTTATGGGACACACACTATGTAGTTGGTGATTTGTGTTTAAAATCTGAGTAGAATTGTGAATACAAGATAGTTGTTTCTTACATTCTTCTTTTTATAGTTTGAGTTATGATAACTGAAATCTGACAACATTTCTGTACACAACATTCTTACTTTGGCTTTCCACACTATTGGACTTAGGCTCATCCATCTTGTGATGCTTAACTCTCTATTGAGAAAGTACACCCCAAAGGGGGTTGGCATAATGCTTAAAAAGTTTACCTCATAGTCACAAGGTAGAGGGTTTGAGTCTCATTATTAAAGGGAAGTTGGCTAAGCTTAA
>NC_056735.1:1725819587-1726067087 GCF_019279795.1 Protopterus annectens
TGTTGTGGGCATAGGTTGAGATTATGAAGTTCTCCTATCATTAGGCTAAAGTCTGATAGCCATGAGTCTTTCACTAATTCTAATGACGTCCTTTACTGTCTTCTGAAGCTTCTACCTCACCATAATTTCCACACCTCCTGAGAAGTAGACTCTGGATCCTAAGCCAAGTGCTTTGTTGCACTGCCCTTCCATTTTGTCTCCTGGATGCATAGGATGTGAAGCCCCCTCCTTACCATCATGTCATCCATTTCTAAGTTCTGTCCTGTTAGTGAACTTACATTGAGTGTAGCAATTCTTAGTTCATGTTTGCAGGTTGATTGGTTTTACATCCAGCTTTCAGTCAACAACACTATTTCAGGTAACCCAAGCTGGGCAACTGGATACCAGTCTGCCAGTAGCTTATTGACCCAGGGATGCTGGGCTTTATAGCAGGCACACACTGGCCAATAGAGGGACATACACCCTTACCACCACTAGCATGGGTCCCTGGTGTAGGTCAGAGGAGGCCGGGTCCTCAACATGACAGAATAACCTAGAACCATATTTTTACACTGGTGAGTAGGTGACCATGCCACAGTGTACAGTGTGTGAACCATGTTTTTCTCTCTTGAGGCTACTGCACATCATGCAACTCTTCTCCTGTAGGGCACCGTCTATCATCTGAGATGCTGCTCACAGCTCTATTCTTCTGTGCAGTTCAGATGGAAACACTCCATCTATGCTGTTACATAACATAGATTAAATAAAAGCTGTATGAGGGCATCATTAGGAAAGAGAGAGATGGAGAGAGAGAGAGAGAGAGAGAGATAGAGAGAGAGAGAGACTTCCCCATTTCCTCAGACATAGTGCACTGGTTACATTTCACTTTCCCACCTAGAGCTTCCTTCTCTCTAGCAATGATGTCACCTGTACCCTGTCTCTATTGTTGGCTTCAGATTTACTTCATTCTTTATGAAATATTTGATTGCTGACATTAATGACTCTGACGTCATTACAAGCATTGCACCCTCTGGGCCTGATGTACTCAATGTTGTAGTTTTGGACATTGATTTTACTGATTCCAGACATGCTACTTCAGTTGCAGATATTCATAATACCAGTCAATTTGATATCACTCCCACTCATGTCTGCTATGCTGGCACTGGGGCCAGTACTGTAATTTCTGTCACTGGACCCCTCAGTGTCTAATAGCCACAATACCAGCATTCCAGTGCAACTCCACAGACCTCAACTAAAACAGTTTGAGTCATCTGAGTCATCTGATTTAGACCGTCTCCCTAAAAAGGGCATACAGTCTTTATTGGATTCCCCATATGAGAAGCTCATTGAGGAAGAAAGGATAAGTCAATCCCACCCCTTGAAAACCCACAACTGGAGACTATTTACAGCTAATGCTGTAAAAGGATGGTGGCCTTCTGACTCTATTCTTTTCCCCAAAGAAGGTTGCAGAAGTTGTGTCACTTTAGCATGTAGATCTTCTGTGTGGTTCTACAGTTTGTCTGCATCTTACAGGATGCCACATATGTTGCACAGGAGAAGCCAGGTACCGTAGCTCTTGTTCTGAAGAAAGATGACTGTGTTTGCTAGCCTCCAATGGAAAGTTCAATTTAGGAAGCGTCTTCTAAGCTAAATATTACACAGCAACCCTATGTAAGGCTTCTATTCCTGAGAGGCCAATTGTCCATCCACCAGAAAGAGTGACTAGAACTATCGACAGATTTGGGAAGCATATGCTCTTGTTTTTTACTCTGTCCTTGGTGGCACTTAACTGCCTTACACACATGGAAACATATCTCTCAACCTCTTAGCGCAAGAAATCTGGTCAACACCTGAATTAATGGGGTGTCAAAGGCCCAAAAATAGGGACAAGTTTGAAATATTTTCCTTATAAATGCAGTAAATTGCTAGAATAACAGGATTTGAATTAAAATGCATTTCCTGAAGGATATGGAGTCTGAAACTCAGATTTATGTCATTATTTAGAGGCATCAATCCTCAATGATTTGCCCCAAAACCACAAATTTTATAAAGAAGAGATCAAAAATATGAGGCAAAAATCTGGACATTCTGTGAAAATCTGGACAGTTGAGAACTATGCATGGAAGGCAAAAGGCTGATGAAATGTATCTTACACTATGACAGTTACCAGATAGACCACTGAGAAATAAGTTAAAAGCCCAGGCTAATACCTCCTCAAACATGAATAGCTTTATGGATTGACAATGATATGTAATATAAACAACACAACATGACATTGCTTTGTGTCAGCATTCTTGGCCATTTTTCAGAGAAGTATAACAACATGTTTTTGCATTCCTCCTTTGTTCCACCTCTCCTGTTTGGTAAAGAAGTTAAAGAGCACCTAAAAGATGTGGAAGAGTAGGGCAAGACTCCCACAGCCGTGGGTTTGAAGTGCTACCATGTCCAAAAGAGGCCTAGCTACATGTAAATTTGGTGTGGCACGCAGCAGAAGAAGAATTAAATGGCTGAACCTTGAACATGGACAGCCCCTTTGTCTGGGTTCAAACACGGTCATGAGCCAGAGGTGGGGGCTCTTGGTGGTTGCCAGCAAGCTGTGGTCAGCTTCTCAACCTCAGAGCAACAGAAGTCCTGTAGACGATCAGGGGCTACTTTTGATTTTTTGCAACCACAGATCAGTCTCTTTTGGCTGAAAAGCAATCTTTGAAAGAGTGCCTACTTCATTCAGTTTCACAGGTCAGGGGAATAAAGACAAGAAAACTTGTTATTACAGATCAAATCAATTCTATAAGCATTTCACTAAAGAAAATATTTCTGTAAAATTGTTATGTAAAATGAGAAAATTAAAGAAAATGCATTTGAATGCATTATGACATGACCCATGGATTTTTAACATGTCAGTGCGCAAGTTAATGACTATGTAATAATCTATGAAAAAGCATAAATGTGGAACTGCTGTACAATATGCAGAGGATTCAATCATTATTTGCTCTGCTAAATCAACAACAGAACTTTTGCAGATAAGCCAGAATGCCTTTACCGCCACCAAAATCTGGATGGCTAATAATCATCTAGCTCTAAACCCAAACAAAACTAAAATGCTATTATTTACTCCCAAGAAAAACCCTCTTATCCTCAAAGAAAACCTGACATTAATATAAAAAAATACAAGCTAGGCACCCTCTACCTACAAAAAATGCTATCTTAACTGCTCTACTAAGCATATTCTCACCTTAACATTTCTCTTACCTTCACTCCTGTATGGTGTTCCTCTCCTCACCAATATCCATACTACCCTAAAAAATAAACTTCAGTCATGTTACAACAAGGTAGCCAAGTTTGCAATGAACACAAAATACTCTTCCCATCACTGCATTGCTTTAAAATCACTTAACTGGCTCAAACTTCCATATCATCTTACCTACCTACAGCTAATCACAGCTCACAAAATCATTTGCAAACCCCCAGACTGCCCAGCCCTCTTTTCCATTTTAACCCACTACCACCCACATAGGCCACTTAGATCTGAAAATCAACTTCTCCTGCAAGTAGACAAACTTAAACTCTCAGCTGGCAACATGCTTTATTCCTTCTCCATTGCCAGGCTTTGGAACTCTCTCCCATTATCTGTCAGAAACTCCAGTAATATCTCTTCCTTCAAAAAAATCTTTGCGGCAACACCTCTCCACTATATGGCCATGCACATGCCTCAGTTCTCATCCATCCATAACCTGACTGCCTACCCTCCAAGTTTGTTCACTCCTTGATGTATATCCTTACTGCTTCAAACTTTCTTTTACCACTACTCAAAACAAACAATTTAACTTTTGCTCTACTATCCATCTTAGCCTTACTGTCTATCTATACCTTCACTCCACTCTGCTGCATATATTCTCAAAACACCTTGACACTTTTTCAACTATTGAATATCACTGTCTGTCTTATGAATATTGCTTGTATCTTCTAATTGTTTTATATTTTATGTACTGTTTTATACTTTATGTGCTGTTATACGGTGGCCTCCACTGAAAATGGGTTCTCTTGGCCCAGTGGACTTTCCCGGTAAACAAATGCCAATAAATAAATAAACAAATTAGTTGTATAGCTTATGTTTGATTCTCCCCATTGTACCTGTATGCTGTGCAACTTCAAAGCAGTGACTCCAGGAAACCTGTTTCCCACAATTATCGCACAAAGCACACACTGGACAATGTAATTCCCAAAGAGCAATATTTAGCTGATTTTAAGTAATTTATCAATTCTTTTTTTTTCCTTGCAAATGTCTGCTTCTTAGGGTAACTTCTTTAATTGAAACATTATTTTTTTCTACTTTGTATCACAGTCGGAAACCCTGCTCAGTTTTATTGTCTGTGTCTCCCTCTGGTGGATAAGTTGAGAATTACATCTGTTTATTGACATTTACTTCTTTCTCGTTGCTTATTTTTCATAATGGTTCTAAAAAAAATAAAGCTATTTATCAAGCAGAGGATGTGACTCAGCTATAGACTGTAATTACAGATTATAATTTTCCCTTACAGCTAATATGGATTCTAAACAAGTTTACTGTAAAAGGATATCTTAATGAAGGCTTACTGGGTACATGTGGTATTTAGTGAAGTCCCACATTGTGCAGATGTGACCATTCCATGGCACAGAAAGAAATACATTAAAAAAAGACAGCTTTATAGGTGGTTACATAAACCAGTATATTTTCTTATTTTTCTCTTTTTTTTTCTTTTTCTGGAACAGAACAGCATCACCACTGACACATTTATTAAAATTAGGCATCTAGTCTTAAAAAATGTTTCTGATATTCACCTAAATAGTGCTTATAAAATGCATATTTTCTCCTTATTCCTTATTCACGCATTTGTTGGTACTTCTAGAATATTTGTATCAAAAGTTTTGAGGGACCCAAAATAAAAGCAAAACATTTAGGATGTACTACGCACAGAAATCTATCGTGGGACAGGGTAGTTACTCACAGACATTCTAGTCATATACTGACAGGTTATGGGTATTACTATGAATATATTCACACATCTTTCTTGCATAAACCTAGTCATACAGGCTACTGACTGTGGCTATGTCACTTCTCTGTTTTTTACTAAAATTGTCTTTTGTGGATTTTATGTTAGGATGAATTTAATAGAGGAACAAGTCCCAAAAACGACATTGTTTTTTTCATCCTCACTGGTCAGTATTGGATTATAGTCTGCTCTTTACCACTTTTATGGCAGGCCATTTTGCACTTCCACCTTGAGACAGTATAACAACTATCACGTGCTTACCTATAACCTACTGTTATGAATCAGTGACCCAAGCTGTGAGTGATGCAAGTACTTAATCTAACCAGAAGTTAATCTTTCTCACCACAGTTCTCATTCAGTAAGCAGCACACTTACAGTGCACAACACATCACTCAAACTTAGGCTGAGGCAGTTAAAATCTCTGCCCAAACCTCCGAGGCAATAAAAGTCATGCCACAACACATACACACACACACACACACACACACACACACACACACACACACACACACACACACACACACTCACACTCACAGTCTCACTCACACACACACACACACACACACACACACACACGCGCACACACGCACACACACACACACACACACACACACACACACATGCTTGCACACACACACACACACACACACACACACACACACACACACACACACACACACACACACACACACACACACATGCTTGCACACACACACACACACACACACACACACACACACACACACACACACACACACACACACACACACACACACACACTCCCTATCCCCCCAGTTGACAATGTGTTGGTCACAGGTAACTAGTCACACACACACACTCTAGAACTTCATATTCCTCATGGCTTCATCTTGTAGTAAGCAGCACTTGAAGGACTCCATTGTTCCCCTCCCACAACGGAATGGAGATCCAACCATCAGTCAATCAGTTTCAGCCTCCCCACCAACAGGTCTAGGGTCTAGGCTCACTATTTCAATCCAGTTTGTCAGCACTGCAGCCAAGAGGTTATCCTAGATCTGAATGAAAACTAACAAGTTAACTAGTATCTCTGCAGTTGTATTTCTCCAAGGTTACCTTCCTCAGCCATACTGTCTATGACTTGACCTGATTACAAGACTGCATTTCATACAGATACCCCTGAAGTGTGTTTCTTTTTCATCATAAATGCATGACCATAAATTTAGTGTATTAATATAACAGGATGTGGAAAGTAAAGTCTCCCACATAGGAGATGCAGGGAGCTTGTCACACAAGAAAAATATATTAGCTGTGTTTTGCAGTCAGTAGTCTTTATGAGATACTTTGGGTTCATCATGTTTAGAGACAACTTCTTGTAAATGGACCCCTGAATTGCAGTATGAGTTCACTTGTTTGCACCACCATTGCTAAATCCCCGCAGGTGCTCTTCAATTACTGAAGAACTGACCAAAAGGATTTGGTAAATCTTTTTTTTCATTCACTTACTCCAGTAACCTGCAGCAGACCTATTTTAGAAATGCCGCATTAATAAAAGTCTAGTTTTGTTCTGTGATCTGCATGTGACATGCTATTATTATAAATAGTAAAATACCAGTCTTGTGCAAAGAATGATAGGTGTTATCCTGTGTGCCCAAGCTAGTCAATACTCACAAGTACATGTGTGGTGTGTCACTGTGAGATTTGTCTGTATAGTATTTATTTTCTGTTCAGATACAGAGAGAGAGGCTAGGTTTAGTAACAGCTTTAGAAATCTGCTTAATTTAGAGTACTGAAATGTTCCTTTATTTCATCTGTTGTTCATAACTATTTGCACTATCATGTGGTAATGAAAAAAACATACATAATCACAGAGATATTAATTATTTGCTAGATTTTTATTGTGTTAAACTGGTTGAGTAGTATAGCCATATCCTGCATATTATTCTGCTGATGTTATTAATGCAGCAGTGATTTGCAGGTTTACCAGTGTCAGTTTGACCCAATATTGTGAAAATCGCTCACAAATGTAATGGGATATTTATATTTCATTATTTATGTGTGTATGTATGTATATAAGAGAAGTCAAAGAAGTTCACAGGTAAATCCAAAAAAAGCACCAAGGGAATCCAAAGAGAAATAATAGTATCCTGAACGTAGATTTATTTTTTAAAAGAAACGTACGTTTTCGCTACTGTTAAACAGTAGCTTCATCAGAGAAACTGACAAACAGTGAACGCCAAGTATTTAAATCTTTCTATGGCGTAAATGCGTTCCACTACGTCACTTGGGTTCACAAACGAACCTCCCCAAACAGTGACGTGTGTTATGTACAAAAAGAAGAAGAATGAAATTCATATAAGAATACGCTCACATCAATTGTAGTGTGCAACGTTTAGAGATTAAAAACAGTTAAAACTAACAATCTATATATATAAAATCAGCAATCTATATTTTTTATAAATTAGTATACTGGAGTTCAATGACTCCAATAGGACCAAATATTCATACAATCCGAAGGGCCAGTATAAAAACTTAAAAAATACATAAGAGGCTTCTGATGATACGCTGTTTAAGCAGAATTAAAATTGTGTAGCTATTAATATCATTGTCAACAGTAGCATGTCTATAAAAGTTACACCAAGGGTAGTCTATGCATCATACTTGTACTCACAGCTATTTGAATATAAGAGAGCTGTTATTTGAAAGCGCATTTTCATTAAGCATGTTATACATTATGTAAATATAAAGAATGCGTATGTAGAACATAATTGGGACACAAATGTGACCAGAGGAGGTAAAATACGAAATAATATGGACATATTTACTGTTTTATTATATTGTACCCATTATAATTGTGAAAATAGATAGGGTTTAGAAACATGTATATTTTTTAATTTACCTCAAGATACTTCTTAATTTCAGTATGCAGGTTATATTACAATTTTTGTTTAAACCTGGTGCACTGAATGCGTCTAGTGTCAGTTGCTATTCTAACTCAGGTGCTTCCAATAGTAATGGAAACGGACCTCCTCTAATAGTGAAAGGAACATGGTCAATAGCTAAAAAGTGAAAGCTATGGCCCGGGTTATTACTGATATGTTTTGCCAAAGCGTTATCACTTTTATTTTTCTTGATAGCATAGGTATGTTCATAAAGCCTTTCACGTAGCTTACGATCCATTTTCCCTACGTAAAAGGCTGAACAGCAGTCACATGTAGCTAGGTAGATAATAGATTTAGTCTCTCAATTAAGTTTGTAATTAATATAATATTTTTTGTTCCTAATAGTAAAGGAATTTGCTGTTTTCAGATATTTGCACCATTTACATGAACCACAAATAAATGTCCCCTTGTGTCTTGAAGCAATATCGACATCTTTGTTTCTTTCTAACAGCATTTTAAGGTTGTTACCTTTCTTATATACTATCATAGGATTACGTCCTAATTTTTCTGATAGTTGTTGGTTACTCATAATGAAACACCAGTTTATGAAAACAATTGACCTAATCTGGTTGGAATTTATATTGAAAGTAGTTATAAAGCTGGTGGCAAAATGTTTAATCGATTCAATATTTAAGCAACTCTGATTTTCTGTAATGTTTATAATAGAGTTGTCAATTAAAGAACTGATAGTGTCCACAGAGGTGGTATAAGTTTCGTTATCTAATAGTGGGGTATATGTTCTATTTTTGCGTTTAGCTCAACTTCATGAAATATTTCGTGAATGGGTGATGAAGGGTAACTTCAGTTAATAAACATGTCCTTCAAAGAATAGTATTCTGCATAAAAAGCTGTGTTGAGAGTACACATCCTTGCAGCTCGAATAAATTGACCTTTAACTATGGAGCGATTTTGTTTAAGCGGATGTGTACTTGTATAGTGTAAAAAGGAGTTGCAATAAGTGGGTTTTCTAAATATTGATGAAAAGTATAAGCCATTTCTAATGTCCTTGTTCAATTTTACATCTAAATAATCTATTTCTTCAGTAGAAAAGTGGTAAGTAAATTTAAGGAAGTTAGTAGTAGAATTAAAGAAGTCAATCAAGTCAGTAGCTTCATCTGCATTACCATTGAATAATATAAATATATCGTCAAGAAATCTAGTATAATACATGACGCGTGGCATAACTTCTAAGTTATTGAAGATGTAATGTTTCTCCCAATATGCTACAAACAGGTTTGCAACACTAGCACCGCATGGTGAACCCATTGCTATTCCTTGTTTTTGTAGGTAATATTCTTTGTTGAACATGAAAAAGTTAGATGTTAAAATAATGTCTAACAACTCGGAAACAACATCAATTTCTCTTTGGATAGCATTTAGTTCTTTCATAATCAATGTTATCCATTCAACAGCCTCATTGTGTGGTATAGAGGTATACAAATCTACCACGTCTACTGTAAGAAAATTACAAGTAGCGTCAAAATTGAGGTTGTTTATGTTGTTGAGAAATGACCAAGAGTCCTTGCATACTTCCGGGATACACTTTAAGTATTTAGAAAGTATGTTGTCAACAAGTTGTGCACAGGGATATGTCATAGAGCCACGGCCATCAATTAGAGGTCTCATGGGTGGATTATTCTGGTCTTTATGTATCTTTGGGATACCGAAAATAATAGGAGTCTTTGGAAAAGGGATGTCGATGTAATTATAGGTGTCATAATCTATCTTGGCTCCTATAAAAAGATCTCTAAAGTATCCTCTAATTCTAGAGTGAGAACCATTCATTTCATTTAGTGAAGATGGGGCATAAGCTGTGCTTTTTAATACTGATGTCATTTTCGTGTTGTAGTCAGAAATGTCGAAAATGACTAGCCCACCGCCTTTATCTGGTTTGATAACTCTCACTGGAGAGAGACATAAGTTATTAAAAGCGGCTAACTGCTCTCTCAAAATATTAGGCTTGGGCTGTTTTTTACAGTAATCAGACATTTGGTTAAGATGTCTGATGTCCAATTCACAAATGTTTTCAAATAGAAGTAGCGCAGGATGTAGAGGGGGATTAAATGTACTTGTAGGTTTCAAAGTTTCTGGTGCTGTGGGGGCTATATTGCTGAGCAAAAGATTCAGGTTAAGTTTTCTCACATAGTATTTCAAGTCAATTAAGGTTTTTGCTAAATTAAAATGTTTACTAGGAACAAAAGTGTTACCAAAGGACAATAATTCTATCAATGATGGTTCCAATTCTAAAGTAGAAAAGTTGTAGATTTTAAAGTCGCCTTTAAAATTAGTTACTACTTTCAATTTACAGCCCTCATTAGTTGGACCATTGTTAACATCAAGTTCAATTATTTCTGATAGTTGTTCCAGTTCTTGTTCTTGTTCCTCTGGTACAGAGTGTTGAGCGCTCCTAAAAAATTTCCCTTTTTAGGAGTATTGTTTGAATTATTGTTTTCACCAGTTCCTTGTTGGTATATTTCAAAATTATTTTTATTGTTAGCCCGAATTCTGTTGCTACGTCTCAGTTCCTCAATAGGCCGGTCTTCTGTAGTTTCCTCTGTTATGTCAATGTCAGTTATATTGGAGGTAGAAGAATGAGTGGCTATGTTATCAGCATTAGAAGAACTCACTGGTGTTTTACCTTCACTACATAAAGACTGCAGTTTAGGATAAGCATTATTAAACTTGTAGGCTGTTCTGTCTCGTACAAGTTTCTTAGTTTTGTTTGATTTCAGTTTATCCACCAGTGCGTCAATGCTAGTGAAGATACGGCTGTAGTCATATTTATACCTAATGAAGTCAAGGTAATTTTTAATAGTGTTGTCCAGGTCATTGACTTCAATAATTAAAGAGTCAATATGTGAAGAATAATGTTTCACCATCATTTCTAACAATTGTGCCCCTTGTTGTTCAAAAAAAATGATTAAATCTTTATGAAATGCTGAATCTAATAATAAGCCAGTTGGGAAAAAGGTGCACCAAAGGCCTTTAGGGACAACTTTTTCATCCAAACATTGTTTAAAGTAAGCCACTTCAAGCTGTAATTTTTTTTAATTTTAAAAGTTTGCTATCAAAAATTTTCAGTTTATCAGCAATAGCATTTGTACTTACTGATAATGGCTCTGTACCCGCAGCCGGTCATTCCTGAGATGAATAGGAAACAAAACTGAACTTTTCTGTATTCTTAATCCAGTCCTGTATCGAGGGAATGCCAATAGGTGCTGAGTCTGATTCCCTTATCTCCAAACCATGCGTCTGATTTACGGTTTGTGCATAAGTCCGTTGGCTCCGTGGTGCAAGTAGTGCGCCCATTGCAGGCTTGTCTCTAATAGAATTATCAACAGTTAAAGATGCATTTTCGTTGTTATGTATAAGGATAGAACCATTCACATCCAGTAGTGTTTGCTGCTCGCCAAGCTGCATTGGTTGTGCCGGTGGTATCGTTGAAACGGTTATTGCATTATTAGAAATATTAGCGAGTATCTCACTAGGTTCTGTGTGAGCTGCTACAACCTTGTCAGTTTCTCTTTTGTCCATCGCGTCCAAACGAGATGTCATTTAATCAATACGTTGAGAAAGTGAGCGTAATAAAGCAGGGACATCCATCGAGTCCATTGGGTCTCCTTGGTTATTTGACCCGAATAAGTTGGGGCTCCCTGGGCTTGAAGGATTACCTGTAGCCATAGTACACACGACAAACCAGTAAAATTAGAGAAACAAGAGAAGTCAAAGAAATTCACAGGTAAATCCAAAAAAAAAGCACCAAGGGAATCCAAAGAGAAATAATAGTATCCTGAATGTAGATTTATGTTCTGACTACAACACAAAAATGACGTCAGTATTAAAAAGCACAGCTTATGCCCCATCTTCACTAAATGAAATGAATGGTTCTCACTCTAGAATTAGAGGATACTTTAGAGATCTTTTTATAGGAGCCAAGATAGATTATGACACCTATAATTACATTGACATCCCTTTTCCAAAGACTCCTATTATTTTTGGTATCCCAAAGATACATAAAGACCAGAATAATCCACCCATGAGACCTCTAATTGATGGCCGCGGCTCTATGACATATCCCTGTGCACAACTTGTTGACAACATACTTTCTAAATACTTAAAGTGTATCCCGGAAATATGCAAGGACTCTTGGTAATTTCCCAACAACATAAACAACCTCAATTTTGACGCTACTTGTAATTTTCTTACAGTAGACGTGGTAGATTTGTATACCTCTATACCACACAATGAGGTTGTTGAATGGATAACATTGATTATGAAAGAACTAAATGCTACCCAAAGAGAAATTGATTGTTTCCGAGTTGTTAGACATTATTTTAACATCTAACTTTTTCATGTTCAACAAAGAATATTACCTACAAAAACAAGGAATAGCAATGGGTTCACCATGCGGTGCTAGTGTTGCAAACCTGTTTGTAGCATATTGGGAGAAACATTACATCTTCAATAACTTAGAAGTTATGCCACGCGTCATGTATTATACTAGATTTCTTGACGATATATTTATATTATTCAATGGTAATGCAGACGAAGCTACTGACTTGATTGACTTCTTTAATTCTACTACTAACTTCCTTAAATTTACTTACCACTTTTCTACTGAAGAAATAGATTATTTAGATGTAAAATTGAACAAGGACACTAGAAATGGCTTATACTTTTCATCAATATTTAGAAAACCCACTTATTGCAACTCCTTTTTACACTATACAAGTACACATCCGCTTAAACAAAAACGCTCCATAGTTAAAGGTCAATTTATTCGAGCTGCAAGGATGTGTACTCTCGACACAGCTTTTTATGCAGAATATTATTCTTTGAAGGACATGTTTATTAACCGAAGTTACCCTTCATCACTCATTGACGAAATATTTCATGAAGTTGAGCTAAAATGGAAAAATAGAACATATACCCCACTATTAGATAACGAAACTTATACCACCTCTGTGGACACTATCAGTTCTTTAATTGACAACTCTATTATAAACATTACAGAAAATCAGAGCTGCTTAAATATTGAATCGATTAAACATTTTACCACCAGCTTTATAACTACTTTCAATATAAATTCCAACCAGATTAGGTCAATTGTTTTCAAAAACTGGTGTTTCATTAGGAGTAACCAACAACTATCAGAAAAATTAGGACGTAATCCTATGATAGTATATAAGAAAGGTAACAACCTTAAAATGCTGTTAGAAAGAAACAAAGATGTCGATATTGCTTCAAGACACAAGGGGACATTTATTTGTGGTTCATGTAAATGGTGCAAATATCTGAAAACAGCAAATTCCTTTACTATTAGGAACAAAAAATATTATATTAATTACAAACTTAATTGTGAGACTAAATCTATTATCTACCTAGCTACACGTGACTGCTGTTCAGCCTTTTACGTAGGGAAAACGGATCGTAAGCTACGTGAAAGGCTTTATGAACATACCTATGCTATCAAGAAAAATAAAAGTGATAACGCTTTGGCAAAACATATCAATAATAACCCGGGCCATAGCTTTCACTTTTTAGCTATTGACCATGTTCCTTTCACTATTAGAGGAGGTCCGTTTCCATTACTATTGGAAGCACGTGAGTTAGAATGGCAACTGACACTAGACGCGTTCAGTGCACCAGGTTTAAACAAAAATTGTAATATAACCTGCATACTGAAATTAAGAAGTATCTTGAGGTAAATTAAAAAATATACATGTTTCTAAACCCTATCTATTTTCACAATTATAATGGGTACAATATAATAAAACAGTAAACATGTCCATATTATTTCGTATTTTACCTCCTCTGGTCACATTTGTGTCCCAATTATGTTCTACATACGCATTCTTTATATTTACATAATGTATAACATACTTAATGAAAATGCGCTTTCAGATAACAACTCTCTTTTATTCAAATAGCTGTGAGTACAAGTATGATGCATAGACTACCCTTGGTGTAACTTTTATAGACATGCTACTGTTGACAATGATATTAATAGCTGCACAATTTTAATTCTGCTTAAACAGCGTATCATCAGAAGCCTCTTATGTATTTTCTAAGTTTTTATACTGGCCCTTCGGATTGTATGAATTTTTGTTCCTAGTGGAGTCATTGAACTCCAGTACACTAATTTATAAAAAATATAGATTGCTGATTTTATATATATAGATTATTAGTTTTAACTGTTTTTAATCTCTAAACGTTGCACACTACAATTGATGTGAGCGTATTCTTGTATGAATTTCATTCTTCTTCTTTTTGTACATAACACACGTCACTGTTTGGGGAGGTTCGTTTGTGAACCCAAGTGACGTAGTGGAACGCATTTACGCCATAGAAAGATTTAAATACTTGGCGTTCACTGTTTGTCAGTTTCTCTGATGAAGCTACTGTTTAACAGTAGCGAAAACGTATGTTTCTTTTAAAAAATAAATCTACGTTCAGGATACTATTATTTCTCTTTGGATTCCCTTGGTGCTTTTTTGGATTTACCTGTGAACTTCTTTGACTTCTCTTGTTTCTCTAATTTTATTGGTTTGGTGTCTGTATGTATATAGGTATGAATACATTTATTGTATATTTTAAAAATATACCTTCCTAAAGTGACCAAATCAATGGACCATACTGGTCCTTAACCAAGGACACATTTCTTTCTTTATGGAAATATAACATAACAATCCACAGACTGGGCAGTCTGTATACTGGAAAATGTGTGATTTTATATAATGTGACATTTTAGGCCTCAGTACTCATTCATTTTAACTTGTATGTCATCTTATATTCATAATTTGCAAAACAGTTTGCTTTATCAAATGCTCTGCACTTAAAATCTGTTTTATATGTATATGTATGTATGTATGTCTCTCACTCTCTCTCTCTCCATATATATATATATATATATATATATATATATATATATATATATGTGTGTGTGTGTGTGTGTGTGTGTGTGTGTGTGTGTGTGTGTGTGTATTTATAAATATATACCTTTTACTTTAATGTGTCAGTGTTATGAGTTTTCGTCAAATGAGTTTTCAGTATTTTGAACTTTTGATGTTCTAGTCTCAGTCATATGAATTTCAGTCATATGAAATTTCGATTGTGTGTAGTAGACCCATATATACGTATATACAGATATATATCTATATATATATATATATATATATATATATATATATATATATATATATAAAATATATATATATATATATATATATATATATATATATATATATATATATATATATATAGGTCTACCTGATAACACCGACACGCCAAAACCGAAAGAAACCAAAAGTTCAAAAACACGAAACTTCACATGCCCAAACAAATCACAATCCCGACAATCAACAAAGCAAATACCTTTCCCAAAAAACACACACACAACACAAACACACCAAAAACCTTACAAACCTACACTAAACCTTACATACACAACTATCTATGCACTAAACATAACCCAAACCCTAACCCTAAGGTCCATCACTATTGCACACCTACCTTACCTGCACCCTAATTCTAACTCACTTAATCCGCCCCTAACCCTTAGGTCTGTCACTATCGCACACTTACCTTACCCGCACCCTAACCCTAACTCACTTAACCTGCCCCTAAACCTAATGTCCGTCACTATTGCACACTTACCTGACCCGCACCCTACCCTAACATCCATCACTATCGCACACTTACCTGACCCCCACCCTACCTTAACATCCGTCACTGTCACACACTTACCTTGCCCACACCCTGACCCTAACGTCCGTCCCTATCGCACACTTACCTTAACATGGTATTCTCAGCATTGGGATTCTCAACTTTCGATCATCTTCATTGCTTATCCTCCGGTGTCAGTGTTCTCATTGTCGGCATTGTGGACTTTCAGCGTTTTCAGGTAGACCTGTATATATATATATATATATATATATATATATATATATATATACATATATATATACATATATATATACACACACACACATATATATATATATATATATATACACACAAACACACACACACACACACACACACACACACACACACACACACATATACGCATATACTCTCAGTAAAAATTAATCATTGCTAATACTGGGATTTCTGCTAATGAAAATAGAATTTCCTTTCTTTCAATAACTGCAAATAAGTTCCCCTGACCCATTATACAATGACAACCATCAGCTACTACTGAATATTATGAAACTGTATGTTGTACAGCATGTTGCATTTTTTATGCTGCATAATACCACATGAACTAAATTAGCCCTAGAATAATACACACACACACACACACACACACACACACACACACACACACACACACACACACACACACACACACACACACACATCTATACCTCTCTATCTACATATATATTATATAATGCAAGAAAAACTCAACCAAGTTAATGTCTTAACTGGGTATTACCATAAAAATTTTACAAATATGCTGTTATGGACATAGCAGTGTTTCAGCTAAGCCAGTAAAGCCAAACCCCATTGTAGACATACACTGTTTTCGACATTTTGTCACCTATCAATGCAGTATAAGTAGATTGTGTGTCTATGTTTTAGAAACACAGAGCATACAACAGTGCATGAAGCTTATAGATGTCAAGGTATCAGTAAAATATCCCATGCAACATCCAAGCAAGTAGCAAAACAGTTACTTAGACAAATCATTCAATAAACACTGCTAGAAATGTTTAGCCAACCTGAAGTCTTTATTATGTAATACCTTAAACCTTGTGTAGTAGAGGCCCATGGGATATATGCAAATGGCTTCCAAATACCCCATAAGTGCCCTCACATCAACTCAACCCATCATTTTACATTTAAAAAGAAAAAGTGTCATCTTAGGGAGTCTACTAGAACTTGAGCCCTCCCTTTATTTCCTCAAATGATCCTCTTAGATTCCACTCACCTAAAATTTATAAGAGACACTCTTGATATGTTAATAAATCACTTGACATATTAAATTCCTGCAGGTTTGTATCTAGTGGGTTGTAAAGATTTGCTAATGACATTTATTCTGCTTACTTAACTTTTTCAAAAACATATCTACCATTTTTATCTGTTTTATAATCAAAAAATACTGTTACAGTATCACTTTCTAAGCAAGGTAATCATGCCCTGTTTCTTAGCTCCCTCATATTCAGATGAGAAACCATATACATGATCTTCAAATCTGACAACTTCAGATGTTTATCCAATGTGTGATGCGATTTTTGTAAGCATATTATCTAGGGTAAAAAAATATAGTAAAAGTTAACACACCCACATCCCCATAAATATGTTAGTTAACCCACTGGCATTCCAAAATAACTAATTTTTCCTTCTTATACATCAAGAAAATCCTGCCGCTTAAATTCTTCTGTTTTATGTTCCCATTCCCTGTTTATCCCATTTTATTTGAGTGTCTGTTTCTTATCCAATATGAGTAATCTTCTGAAAATTACCCATTATGTTTTCTTAGGATTCAGGCTGGGGCATAATGGGATAACACCCAGTGGCCACAAACACCAAAAACTAATCACAGTTTAATGGAATTGCCAAAACAAATGAACATCACAAAGGTAAGAGATATGCCAAGACTATAAACACCTAACTTTGTACTAGTTTGCTACTGTCTGGGAGACACTGCTTAGGGGACTACCAAGAACTGTGTGGGTAGCAGCAGGCATGATGGAGGGTGTCACACAGTTCCTGGAATTTTGCTCAGAGGTAAATATTACAGTGATGTTCTTCCTGCATACTGAAACATACTAGTACAATGTGATAGTCCTTTGCATGTGACAGTCACAAACACTCCTGTCAACCCATCACAGATATTGTACAGACTCTGGGAACATAAACCACATGTAAGACTTAGAGTAATATGTGGTACTATATGTAGATTTACTGTGCCCTGTACAGCCAGTTGCCGTAGTCCATGCTGTTGGTGCTTCCATCAGCTGGTCTTGACAATAGCTTGCCATGCATTCTCATTGTCAGATGTCAGTGGCATGCTGTATCTGGGTTCAGCATGCCACCCATACCTCTCAACTGTACAGATTTTCACAGACTGTTCAGATTTTTGCCTCATATTTTTGGTCTGTTTTTCATACAATTGGGGTTTTCTGGAAAATTAGTGGCAAATCATTAAAGAGTGAAGTTAGAAAATAATGACAGACATTTGAGATTCAGACTTTATACCCATCAGAAAAGTCATGCTATGAAAAACCTGTTATTCTATCAACTTTCTAAGTCTGTAAGAAAAATATTTAAAAATTGTCCTTGTTTATGGGCCTTTGTCCCACTTTTGTTTATGGCTTGTCCAGATTTCTATGCTCTAAGAGGTTGAGAGGTGTGATGCCACCTCTGTTACCACCATGGTCATTTCCATATTCAACACCTTATCTTAGTGCATTTCTGTTCCTGACCTCACATACATGCAGTGAATTATCCTGATACCGCTGAGCCTGTATATGCAACACTGAGTAATTGAACATTAAAATATTGGTGTTGCTACACCTGAGTTGTTTACGTTGATCCAGTATTACATATTTTAAGTATAAACAATGGGAATAAATCCAAACTCTTTGTTGGAGTCATTTAAGTTCATTCAACCTCTGGCCATTGCTACTATGCTTTTGTTGACAAAATGAATATGCAGCAAGTAACATCACATCTTAAGCCAAAGTAAGTGTCCAATAGAAATCTAGGGGAGAGCACTTTTAACTCCTAGAAAATTTTGCAAAGCACAGAAATGTTCAAACATGACAGGCAGGATTCACGAAGCCTCCGTGTAAGAGTTACAAGGCTTACACAGAGGCTGCAGTTAAACGGTGTGACGTCAGCATGTTATGCATATGCATGAGGGCATGCTGAATCACACCTAAGACTAACATGGTCCATGTAAGACAGTAGGGGGCGTGTCCGTAGGGCGAGCCCTGTAAACGGACATGCCCCCAGAAGAGTAAAAGTCCCGAAAGTAAACGCCCACGACAGAGTCCGTGGAAATGTGAATAAACACAACACAACACATGCCCCCACAGACTATGAACATAAAATGTATAAATGAACATCTTATATTTTTTTTATAAGTTGTAAAGATGTTTGCCCGTGAGTGCGCTCGTTTGCGCGGGCATGCCCAGCGCTTAGCCACAGTTAGCAGTCAGTGGAAAAGTATATAAGAACTAAATATGCAAAGTAAGCCAAAAAGCAATAGTGTAGTGGTAGAGATGTTGGCTGAAGAGCAGGCAGTCATTGTTTGAGCCCCACAACATCAATATTTATTTTTTAGTGAAATAAGCACGAAACAATTCCCTGACATATATGTACATATATAAAATTATATTTTATGTAAAATGTAATGAAATGGGCCATGTATTTTGAAGAAATATGACATAATAAAAAAAAAAATGTCAGATGTGCCTATAGCTGAGCTACAGTGTAACAAGTTGAGGATAACTGCCTGTAGGTGAGCAGTGTTTTAACAGGTGTAAAATGAGTGCCCGTAGGTGAGCAGTGGTTTAATAGGTGTAAAATGAGTGCCCGGGGTTGAGCAGCATTTTAACACGCTGAAACTGTGTGCCTGTAGCTGAGTTGAGCGTAATATGCGTGCTGACAGCCAAACCACGTGTAAACCAGCGTGATCCGTTTGCGTGGAGCTGCGCACAGCGCCAACAAGCTAACCAACGGGCAACGTTGAGCAAGCTGTATCAAAACTGCCTTTACACAGGCACACCTCCTAGCCTGTGTAGACAGTCATAAAATATAAAAAGCAATGGCCAGGTTCAAACCCAGGATACCATGCACCATAGTCAAAGTACTGAACCACTAAGCCATGACAGTTGCACTTAGAAATGCAGTAATAGCATATATATAGGAATGAATAGAAAGAGGAGCATGACAAAGCAGGTTTTGTGAAGCTGATACAATTCCAAAATGGCCAATCACAGATAAGTGCGGGAAAAACGGTATATTTAAGCCCCATAGGCGGGAATACACAGCATAACCGATTGTGGAACCAACTTGCAGCCAGGATGTCAGGTGTAGGAGAGGGTAGTTGCTTCCGAGCACAGAGGTGGGGCGTTGAGGAGTCCAAATATATGGTTTGGCTCCTCGTCCATAATCATGAGGCCCAACTCATGCAGGGCCAGGTCCTGTGGGGAGCATATAGGGCTGAGGCATGGGACTGGTTGGCACATGATCTCACCAGTGCCACAGGAATACCAAGGACTGGTGAGCAGGTCCGTCACCACCATGCGGACCTGAAGAGATGGAAGCAGGACCAACTGAACCGTTGGATCCAGGAGGCCCAGCAAATGCCCAACGCCCCACTACTGAGTAAGTTACATGTAATTATGTATGTAAGAAATTAACCTAGCTGATATTATGGAGATGTGTATTCCAATATTACTTCATTTATATTACAGCTGCAGGTGTCCGTTCAGCAAACCGTCGAGCCTATGGCGATAGGCTGGTGCGGTTGTGCCACCAGGCAAGTCAGTAATTCTCTCCCTGTAACTGTAAATAAATATATAAGTATGACAGTTAGCAAAAGAGTGCAGTGTAGTCACTAACTAATAAAATGTGCAAGTAACAGTGGAAGAGAGATTGCAAGTATTGTTTGATTACAAAAGTGTGATGCAGCCTGTAATCCAAACATAAAAATGAAACAAGTCTGAAATAAAGATGTGCCACCTGTAATATAATAGTACATAACCTGCAGCAGGCTGAAAAGTACAGCTGCAGAAGCTGAGTAAAACACATGTGTGAAATATATCCCTGTTGAAATTCTGAAACATGACATAAGTGAGACTGTTGGAAAGGATTGTTATAACTAAAGGTAAAACATGTCAATAAAGCCTAGAATTAAGTACCATCCTGAATTGTAAAAATAAAACAAGTGAGAGAGTGTGAGAAAGAGGTATGAATCCACCAATAAAGTAGTAATAACACCTGAATAAATTATACTGCAGTCAGTACAGAATGAAATGAATGTGACAGGCGGAACCAAACAGCAACATGTGTTGAAAACAGTACTGAAGCTGGAATGTGTGTCCCAAACTCTGGATATGTTGCTCTCAGTCTGCAATATGCAGATAGTATGGTTGTCTGAAATACCAAATATCCACAGTTGTCTATAGCCATATAAAGCAAATGTAGCAGGATGATGTAGCTGAACAGAGCCAGATATGAATGTGTATGAATAAATATGAAATGTATATTGATGTAGCAGTAACATTCCTATCACCAGCCTGAAGTAGTTATCATATAGGAAACTGTAGGCAGACCTGTAGTGTGTATATATCTGCAGCTAGTAGAAATGTACAGCATATGTATAGGTATTTGAAGTTGTTAATTAAATATTTCTTCACCCTACCCTATAACCACAAATAATCCATTCCACGTGAAATGGGTATGTGCAATCACAATTAACACCCCTGGACATTTGTCCTGTTGGTTCATACATATTTGCATGTATGTTGATGCATCTGCCCTGTTCATACATCCAAACCTGATAGCCTGTTGCCATCAATCAACCCTGCATGTTGTTGGAATGTGTATTGCTGTTCAAATTATGCATGTGTTATGCTCGCTGTTCAATGGTGTGAATATCTGGGTGTTTAGTTAATGGGAATACTAATGCATGCTGTTACAACTAATTGTGAATGGTATTGTATGTTACTAACCCAAACTGTCATGACATAATGCAAAACATAGGACGACAGGGAAGGCGGGTTCCAGTGGACCCACCTCTCCCACCTCAGCTGGCGAGTGCACCTGACAGTAGTGCCCAGACCGGACCCTCCTCCAGTGGCCCTGTGCCACCTGTGGGTGGAAGCGCTGCAGGGGATGGGGCTTGTCCCTGCTCTGCAAGCATGGCCGGAGGAGAACATCCACTCACCCTCCATAGTGTCCGGACTGTGGTGCGTAGGGAGATCCGGCACGCTGTGCTTGGGCTCCTACACCAGCTTGAGGCACAGGTGGCACAACTCATGGGCGTGCTTGCTGCCCAGCCTACACAGCCCCAGCACAGCCCCTTCCTGGGCAGTGAAGGCACAGTGGCAACTGCCCATGGGTGGGGATCTCAGTTCCACTGTTGCCATCTGTGGGCTCATGGGCTCGAGATATCCAAACATCCGTCCCCATCAATTGTGTAACCCCCCCACATGTGTCATACACCGTCCCTGTATGCGTCTTGTTTGTCTTGTCTGTTAACCTCCCCAACCTACCTCCCCAGCTATACCGACTTCCTGTACCTGACATACCACTCTCACCTGAAAAAAAGAAAAAAAGGGCACTCTGTACCCACAAAAAAATTATGCCCCATACATAGCTGCCCATTTTGCACACGTCTGCTGGACATGTAAAATGGCAATTACAATTGGCTGTACAAGTATTATTGTTGTCCTTACACCTCTCTCAGGGGTGGAAGGTTTCAAATTTCACACCAAATTACAAACATATGCACAGCTATTGCTGACGAAGAAATGGGCAGCTATGGGCCTTTCCTACATCTCTCCTGCAAAACCCGAGCTTGTTTTCCTACTGTCCTACCCTCTTTGTGACCCCTTTTTCACCACTTTCCTATCTCCCCATTTTCTTTTCTTTCAAAGAAAATAGCGCAGGTGTGCGCGAGAGTAAGCACTTTTAAGCAGTAGTAAGCGGGTGTGCGTGAAGCTAAGCGGCAGTGCGCATGCATGACCTCCGCACAAACCAGTGCTAACCCGCTTACAACTGCTTAAAAGTGCCTTAGTCACTCTGAATGACAAGGCCTGTAGTTTTCTCAGCAGCAAAATAAAATACCTCCCTCAGTCTCGAGCCCAGGACCTTGGAAACACTAGTCTGCATGATTTACCACTAAGCCATGAGTGCTATACAAGAACATTGTGCTGAAAGAAATATATCATAAAATAGTAGAAATTAATGTAAAGGGAATATACAAGTCTAGTACACAAAGCATGTCATGTATATTTACTGTCAAATCTAGTGGATTTTTAAAATAGTACTGTGTGCTGAGAAACAGTCATGCTAGTTGGTAGCTACTAGGTAATAATGTCACAGTAGCATCTGGCAAGCCACACACATACTCAGAGCAGGATAAACACTGCCATAGTTGAATAGTTAAGAGTTCAGACATAGCAACTGTGAATGAGTTACAGGGATGTCCCTGATGTGAAAACAAATGTCAAATGTGCCCCACTGACACCCTACCAAATGTACTAACAGTAGGCAGAAAGGTGTAACTACACATGCAATGGTAGCTATGACTGACTGAAGGTATGCACCACCTGCACGGCACAAATGGTGTACTAATACATATGCTTGAAATAACCCACAGTCACAACTGCAGAGTATCAGAATATGTCACTGGAGTAACCCACTGCTATGTACCATTCCATGAGGCTGATAAAAGATGCACCGGAGAGTATCTGAGGCCTGCTCAGCAGCATGATCAAATACCCTGTAAGTGTCAAGGCCCACACCATGGCCAGACCATACTGCATGCAGTAACACCCTACCACAACAAACACATAGGGAATTGCTGGCCAAACAGATTTAGCAAGCATTACAAGCTGTGAATGTAAATGGAAAATAGGAAAGCCATAGCAACACATAACATGAAAGACACCTAGCAGGCATACAAGGAGTGAATGTAAAGGCCAAATATTGAAGCCATAGCAACAGATTGCAAGAGCCACTGCTATATACCAGTTACACCACAATCCCCACAGGAAAGCACACACACCCATATACACAGTATTACTAGTCGTAGGTGTCAGTTTACATACACACAGAGAACAGGACACTGGAGGAAGGAATACTCAGCTTACAGAACAACATGCATTGCAGTGTCTACAACCCAGCCTGAAATATGAGAGACATACCAACCCTTACACTCACAGAACAGTGTCCACAGCAAACCAGCATGGTCCCCACCCTGATAATCTGAAAGGGCTATGCCTACCTAACAGACCTTTTTATAGCACAGGCCTGTAATCACAGTGAGAACTGCAATCATTACACAACAGGCTGCATGCAATTAGTAAATGCTGGCTAACAATTGGTGCAGAGGCCATCACATGGACATGTGCAGATACCTACAAAAGCATCCTGTATTCCCAGTCCACACATGCAATACTGTCATTGCACCCGCTGGAGGTAGAGAGAGAGAGAGAGAGAGAGAGAGAGAGAAAAAAAAAAAAAAAAAAAAAGAAAGAAAGAAAGAAAGAAAGAAAGAAAGAAAGAAAGAAAGAAAGAAAGAAAGAGAAAGAAATAACAAACCTGAAACAACAAAGCAAAGAGGCAGACAGCAGGCCAAGCAACTGCAAGCATACACAAACAGCTGCAACAAACACAGGTAATGTAAAGTACTACTATAATACTCTACATACTGTGAACCCTCCAGATGTGTTATTGGTCTGTGTCTATGTATATGAGGATGTGCATAGGGACGGGGACATACTGAAACTGTCACTGAAGGCTCCACATACATATGTATGTGATGGTAGCTATGTGCACATAGCAATGTAGGTTGTAGTGCAATGTACAAGTAGGTGGTACAGTAATGGGTGTTCAGTAGTACGTTACTGTGTGTATACATATGTGGAACTAAAAAGGAGTATATATATATATATATATATATATATATATATATATGTGTGTATACGTATGTATATCGAGATATGTATGTATATATATATATATATATATATATATATATATATGTATATATATATATATATATATATATATATATATATATATAATATGCATATGTGTATACATAGATAGAGAGGGATGTAGAAATACATAGACAGATATAGTTTCACAGTGGCATAGTTTAGTACTAGGCTATCTGCAGACAGTGTATAGAATAGATTTAGAAACCTGCGCCTCTGTATAGTAGTGACACAGTGAAGACCCCCCCTACATAATAGCATTAGTGTACTGTGCCTCTGTCTAGTAGTGTCACAAAGAAGACCCCTGCTGTAAACCTATGATCTCCCATCCACTTGTCAAGAATGCACATGAAGAGTGTCAGTGAGGGTCTCTGCCTAACATGAACTCGGATCCTGTTCCACAGTATGGGAAGCCTCTTAGTGATGGATCTGTCCCTACAGTATGTCCTATTCATATGTGTGCTGAGGTTTAAATCCATAGCTGTCATGCTTCTGATGGATTTGGATTGCATGAGGTGGAACATGTCCATCACTACCAGATTGGACATGGCCTACTACATCAGTCACAGATCACCCCTACGTAGGCAGTATGCTATGGAATAGATCATGAGTTATGTTAGTCTGGCAGCATATGACAGTTGTTGCAGACCCTTGATCCTCCTGGTGATGTACTCATGGGGTCACCCTAGCTGTTGCAAGTGCCAGGTGAGGTACATACCAAATGGGGCATAGTACACAGTCATGGGCCTGATAAGGGAGGAGTATAGGGGTACAATGACCCCTTTTGATGTGGATGTGAATCCCTTCATGATAAGGTGGGCAAGCTAGGAAGTCCATCCAACCACTTCGGCAACGTGGGTGTCAAATGAGAGGTCAGCATTGCACAGTGTCACCAGGTCTCCGATTACTTTGTCTGTACTCAGTGGGTTATTGTCTATGTGATAATATGTAGGTACCTTGTCCGTCCAAAAGGGTATGAGTATACATTACGTGGCATGCAGTGTCAGGCCATGACTCCGCCACCAGTTGTTGGTGTCTGTGAGGCCTGTCAGTAGGATGTATGTGTCAGCAGGTGTATCGCCTATGGCGCCTAGTATGCAGTCATCTTTGAACATTGTCAGCCACTACCCTCCCATGTCTGCTTCCACATCTGAGAATGATATGCCGAACATGAGCAGTCCCAGGACAGAGCCCTGTGGGACACCATATGTGACTGGCTCTGAGTCTGACATGGCACCAGTGAGGTTGACTATAGGGTTTCTATCCGTTAGCTGGTTTGCAACCCATCATGTGACATATGGATTTACATGTCAGCTGTTGATCATGTCTATGATGGCAGAGTGCGGTATTGTGTTGAATGCTGTAGGCAAGTCCAGGTAGGCTGTATGGACCGCTATGCCCTCAGCAATGGCTATAGTGACTGATTTGAAAAGGTCAACCAGGTTCATAAGGCAGGATCTGCCCTCTACAAAGCCAAACCAGGTGGGATCAAGTGTCTAAGTCCCCAATGTCTCTGTGTATGGGTACCATAATGATCCTTTCCATAGTGTTGCAGACCAGGCTGGTTAAGCTTATGGGGCGGTAGTTACCAGGGTCTGTAGATGTGCCTCCTGTGTGGAGTGGGACTACTGTTGCTGTATGCCAGTGTCCAGGTACATATGCTGTAGTAAGTCTATGGCTGAATAGCATGTAATGTGCATGTGTAGCTCCTCTTGCAGTTCACGTAGCATGCAACCTGCAATACCGTTGGGTCCCATTGATGCTGTGTTTACAGCTCTGTTGAGGGTGGTTCCCAGCTGGACATCTGAGATGACAGGGAGGTTACAGTCAGCTGGGATAAGTAATTCCACATGTGTGGGTGAGGGAGTGGAGAAACCTGCACTGAACCTGTCTGCCAGACTGTTGGCATTATCTGTGTGTTCAGTGTAGCGTATGTCACTGTGAACTAACTGTGAACACAACTGAGGGTTCCCACCCAGGTGTGTAACATAGCAGAGGAAGGCCTTGTGGTTATCTGTAGTGACCATAGCGATGCCCCTCTCATTGTTGGCCTTGCATGTTTGTACGACAAAACTTATCTTTCTACTACTGCTGATGAGAGATGCCGTAGCTCTATGGAAGTATGCTCTGCCGTGCAGTAGCTACCATCTATTGTTATGCAATTTGTTCAATGCTGGGGTCCACCAGACAGGACGCCTGCCCTTGGTGGAGAGGGTCATGGTTCCATTTGTGATTGCATGATCCATGCATTCTTGGAGATGTCTGTAGAAGCATATGTAAGGGTGTCTGCATTGTGGGAAGTGGATTACATTGGCCCAGTGGGCATTAAGGATACCAACTCAGTTATAAGACGTGTAAAGTTGGCATGTGAGAGGTTTCCCACTGTAGTCTGTTGTGTTGTGGGGGAGGTGGGATATGTATATCCAGGGGGATTAGTCTGTGGTCAGATGTCACTAGTGAGGGGTATACTTCCAGTGTGTAGCACATTGTCCCCATGTTTGTGATGATCAGGTCTAGTATATTATCTCCTGTTGTGGGAGAGGTGACTAACTGTTCCATTGCATTTGACATAGTGAATTCCTGGAACCTTTGGGCTAGGGTGTTTGGGGTAGAATAATGCACCCAGTGTATGTTAGGGTAGTCACACTATCCCAATATGATGGTGTGTGGTGGGACATTCATATCCTCCAATGTGTACAGGAAGGCCGACTGTGGTCCCTGAGATTGGGAGGGTGGTCTGTAACATGCTACCAGTTGTATAGCAGGTTTGCCTGCGATTATCTGCACCTGGATGGTCTGTGATGCTTCATGTGTTGCCACTAACCTGGAGGTGTGTGTGTCCTCCATGAATATGGACACACCCTCTCCCTTTTTGTTTTGTCCCGAGTCCTGGGGCCAAAATGCATGATACGGGGTATAGCCTGGTACTGCTGGTGTGCTCTCAGGAGCCTTGAACCAGGTTCTCACTTACTGCACAGACATCGAGATTGGTAGAATATGTATGTACAGATATATGTATTACACACATACATATATAGATATCTGTAGAGACTTACACATATACAGATAGATCTGACTGACAACAGATATGTTTGTATATGACTATCTCTCACTCTCTGTCCCACCCCCTCACACTCACACTCACCCTGTGTCTCTCTCTCACTCTCTCCCCCTCTCTCCCCACATCTATATGTATATATCTACATCTATATATACATATTATATATACATATATACAAACATATATATATCCATATACAGATATAAATATATCAATACATATATATATATATATACATATATAGACTGTGTGAGGCACATGTGTGCAGATGTCTTGCTACAGGTGCCTGGTGTCACAGGCATGGAGTGAACACCAGTGTGGATACTGGAGTACCATACCCCATTCAAAAACACTGACACCAATAACCACCACATATGTACATGCCTGCCCACCACTGCATGTATCAGGGGGGAACAGGGTCAACAAGTGTACAATAGGCTCCACATCGATATACACAGTGGCACACTAGTCCTGTAATACCTGTACATGGAATGTGTCAGCGGACATGGTGTGTCAGCTATGGACATGTAGGTCACTGTACCCCTCCACACCCCACAATGTCCTACACGGTATGTACCTCCCATGACAGCTACAGATATGGTGAAGGACACAGACATATGCAAGTAACTGTGTCAATGCACTCAAACACCACAGAGCACACAGACTACCTACATAGAGGTTACCACTGCTGGATATACATAGTTCGGTCACACCCATGACAGTTGTCTCCCAACCATGGTAACACCTCCAACATCCACAACACAAATTACCTATGTCTGTCGTCCTTGTCACTGCAGTATAGAGCACATGGTGGAGGTACGGGACCCTACCCACAGATATGACATACCCTGTAGTAGACCACACAGAATTAAGAAGCAAGGCTCCCCATGAGTAGATGTCAGACATACCCCTGCTGAATGTTATGCTGACAGGTAATATGCCATATGAGTCACCCTGTTTAACTGTTTGTAAGGAGCAGGTACGATCATAACACATGTGTCACAAGGGGCAGGGTAGCATAACAGTATGTTGCTGTAGGCCCAGGGCCAACAGCACACTACCTACCTAGGACACAATGCACACCCATTAACACATTGCAAACGGAATATGTGAGGTGGAATGAGTGTGCTAGTGACTGGGTGCATGTTGTGTACTGGTGTGATTGCTCACCATGACTGTCTGTCTGCCATGGTAGTGTGTGTCCTTGGTGTGAGGCCAGAGACAGGTGTGTGGGGTATTGCAATCAACACATACTACATTGCCATATGTTGTGCTGTGTTACCCTGTATGTCACTGTGGTGTAGGTAGGGTTATGGCAAGAAAGAGTAGTGTGCATTACCAGTGAAATATGTAACGTGCATTGTGTGCAGTGCATGGGCTGATAATGTTCCCCATACAGTACCTTGATTCAAACCCCCAGTGTGAGGTTGTGTATTGTACCTGAAACAGTGTGTTGACTGCTGCAGTATACTAGTCTGTTGTATGGAGTGTGCACAGTTGTCGGATGAGCACTGATATCTGGTCATGTACATGTGTATCCCCCAATATACAGACAGATGCTATATATGGTGCCTAAGTTATATCACTGCGGTCAAGTATAATGTGTATTATGTGTGCTATAGTCTGCTGACAGATATTGCTGACATATTTCCCTTCTCCTTTTCAGGGCCATGGTTCACCAGCTGAACCCAGTCTACTCCGCTGCAGAGGAGGAGGAGGAGATACACCAGAACCTGGTGCGGGATTTTGCTTCACTCTTTTCCCGCACCAGCCAGAACCAGCAGGAGAGGGCTGCACTGTGGCAAGACCTGGTCCATCGAGTAAATGACATAGGCACACATAACCGGACATATTAGCAGGTACACCATCACTGCAGTGATTTAATTAGAAATGTCCATCAGCGTGCGTCGGATATCCACAGGCAGCAACTTGCCAAAGGTGGTGGGGTGGCTAGACATCCCCCCATCACCAGACTAGAGGGACTACTCCTGAGTGTTGTGGCTCCAGCACAGCAGCAACAACAACAGCATACATGTGTAATAATGGAGGCTGGAGCCACACAGCAGCAGGACACAGAGCATGCAGGTAACATGCCATGTGTATAGTGACCATTCTGTACACTGTTAGGTTATGCATGTGTGGGGTGTGTCCTTGATTAGTAGCTGTTATCTTGGTAATTATTGTGCATTAGTGATAACCTCATTATCTGCAGTACACCTGTGGAAGCTAACTGTTGCACTACTGAACTGTATCATGCCCACAGTATCAATGGCACAGTTGTGCCCACTGACGATCAATGTCTCTTTTCCGCAGGTCCCTCTGGTGTAATAGCAAGGCAGCCGATCCATGCTGGTGAGTGTGTAATACCATTACCTTCACTACTCTGTATACTAATAGTAATAATAGGCTGAAGCAGTAGTGCTATGTGTTTGATTGCAGGTGTGTTTGTGTCTGTGGGTTGATATCTCATATACGGAGGTGTGTGCATGTGTGCATGTGTGCATGTGCCCATGTGCCCATGTGTGCATGTGTCCATGTGTGCATGTGTGCATGTGTGCATGTGCCCATGTGTGCATGTGTGCATGCGCCCATGTGTGCATGTGTGCATGTGCCCATGTGTGCATGTGCCCATGTGTGCATGGGTGCATGTGTGCATGTGCCCATGTGTGCATGTGCCCATGTGTGCATGTGTGCATGTGTGTATGTGCCCATGTTTGCATGTGTGCATGTGCCCATGTGTGCATGTGTGCATGTGTGCATGTGCCCATGTGTGTATGTGTGCATCAGTGGTGGCATTGTGTACACATTGTAAACTGTGTTTCCTGTTTTACTCTCACAGGTTCTGGTGCTTCTCTGGTGTCATGCAGCAGGGAACCTGAATCAGCTGCTGTGGATAGTGATGATGATACCTGTGTAATGGCACAGGTAGGTGTGCCAGGGTCCATCATTGGTCAGCCAATTGACACTACACAGCTGTCGACCCCATCAATGCGCACAGTCATCCTGCCAATACATCCTTTGTCACCAATGTCCCTAGGTGATGGACAGGATACAGTGGGCATTGACCAGGGTAATGTGGTACCAGTGGCACATGCATCCCCACACTGCAGCCATGGCCAGGGCCCTGACACGGTACCACACAGGCAGACGTCCATGGGTTCTCGTGGGAGCATCCATGGGCATACCACCCCTGTCAGACATGCCCACAGAGGTCTTTCAACCCCAGCTATGTTTCGGGCTGTAATGCAGGCACAGTCACGTATGGAACGGTACACCAGACAGGGTTTGAGGGAGCTGAGAGCATGTCGCACAGCCATGAGTGACAGTATGCGTGATGTTGCGGCTGCCATCTGCAACTTCACCGAGGTCATTGACAGACGTTGGGGGGACACATTAGATCTGTTCCACAACTATATGTCCATGAGCCAGGGCAATGGTGGACAGCTGAGGCATCGACGTGGCCATATGCCAGCAACAGCAGCAGCTGGCAGCCGTCGCAGACGACAACAGGGCCGCGGCCGCTCACATAGTGCCAGCAGCAGCCCCAGCAATGCTGGGTCTGTACTGTCATCGGACCGCCCCAGGAGACCACGTGCACGTGATGCTGGACAGTCCCAACAGGGACCTGTCTCCAGTCAATGAACACCTGCTTCTGATGACAGTACCCAGTCTGGCTTGGTACCTGATACAGTCACAGGTACCGTGTCCATGGCCACAGACAGTGATCTGTGTGTCCTGGCAGGTACAGTCTGTGGCTGTCCACAAACACCTGTATATGGCAGCCATGAGGTGGGACTGTGTGCATTCATACACACATGCAAAGTGATAACACCTAGGGCTACCGCATACATGCACACACTGCATCAACATTGCCCCATCTTGTACTGCTGTCCCTCACCAACACACACACACAGACATGTCAATTGGTTGTATCAGTGGCAGACTCAGGCATACCAGGTACACACACTGTGCATATGATGAAACTGTGCCACCTCCTGCAATCTGTAACATCGGTGCAGGAACAGGTTAACATGGTGCTGATGCACAGGGTGACTACATAGATGTATTGTAATAGTATGATGTTGACAACAGTACAGTGTAATTATAGCATTGTGGGTATATACCAGCATGCCTGATGTAGTTACAGTATGAATGTCATTGTATTGTTTTGTACACCCATACTAATTACCACAGTGTTCTGTCTGCACATCTTTGCATACTGGTGGTGAGGCTGTGAAGGGATGGCCACCTACATAGGTAGCACAGGGGATACAACAATGTACATATTGATACTCAATGATGGCCATGTCAACTGCGAGTTGCATGCTGTCCACACATAACTCTGCAATGCAGATGTTTCAGGATGTTGATATCTGTGCAGTACTACACTGGACTACATGAAAAGAGACATAGAGGAGCTCTCTGAGCATGTAGCCCAGGCCGGTATGACCCTGACCTTGAGTAGCATCTTACCCTCACCAAGAATGATGCCACAGTATGAAGACAAGATTATCAATTTCAACAATTGGCTTAAGTATTGGTGTCATTCAAAGGGGATCCAATGCCTGTCAGCCTGGGATGACATGCTCGACAAGCCACGATGCTTCGCTAGGGACGGCTTGCACCTGTCACCCCTGGGCTTTTGGATATTGGCAAAGGCTCTTGCTACCCCCATAGTGCGTTTAATAGGCAAGGCTCAAAAGACAAACCCACCTCCATAGGTATCACAAGGGATAAGAAACAAAGAGTAATGCTACTCAACGCCAGAAGTCTAAACCTCAAGATGCACGCACTCAAAACTCTCCTTAGCATGGAGAACATCGATATCTGTGCAGTAACAGAAACCTGGTTCAAGGCTCTCGAGAGCACCCCAGCACTACCAGGTTATACCTCATACCATGCTTTTCGGCCCCAAAACTTGGACCGAACCACAAAAGGAGGGGGAGTATCAATATTCGTCAAAGATACCCACACCTCCAGGTTGGAGGCACAGCACGAAGCATCAGAGACTATCCATGTGCAACTAACAGTGGGTAAAACTGCCTTCCAGTTTATAGCCTGCTACAGACCACCCTCCCAAACCCAGGAACCCCACTCGGCCTTCCTGAGAACACTGGAAAATATGAAGATCTCTCCAAACACCATTATATTGGGTGACTTCAACTACCCAAACATAGACTGGGAGCATTACTCTAGCTCCAACACCCTAGCCCAAAGGTTCCTAGAATTTATAAACTCAAATGCTATGGAACAACTTGTTACCACTCCCACAAGAGGGGAAAACATACTGGACCTGATCATCACCAACATGGGGACTCTATGCTGCAGACCAGAAGTGTATCCCTCACTGGTAAGATCAGACCATAAACTAATCTCACTGGATATTCACATCCCGACCCCACGCCATGCCCAGAAAACCACAGTGAAAAACTTCTCTAAAGCAAATTTCACACTCCTCAAAACCGAGGTGAAATCCTTCAAAGCCCCCGGGCCTGTGGATAATACGGCCCAGACCACAAAATCCTTTATAAACGCATTCTATGAACACCTTCAGGAATGCATGGATCATGCAATCCCAAATAAAACCAAGACCCAATCCTCCAAAGGCAGACGTCCTGTCTGGTGGACCCCAGCCATAAACAAACTATACAATAGAAGGAGGAAGCTACTACATGACAGAGCAAAATCCCAAAAAGGGAAGGCATCTCTGATCAGTATTAGCAAAAAACTACGGGCACTCATAAAATCATCTAAGGCCAGCTTCGAGAGAAAAATTTCACAGGACACTAAGGATAATCACAAGGCTTTCTTTAGTTATGTTAGGAACCTGGGTGGGAATTCCCAGATATGCTCAGAATTAGTCCAAAATGACAAAAAATACACCGAACCCACAGACATTGCCAACATCCTAGCTGACAGGTTCAGCGCAAACTCCCCTCCCACCAAAGGGCTAATATCTATCCCAGCAGAGTGCTGCCCCCCCCTGACATCTCAGATGCTCAGGTAAGAGCTGCCCTCTCCAAAGCAAGAAACACAGCATCAATGGGACCAGACGGTGTCCCGCCCTGCATCCTACATGAACTCCAAGAAGAGCTAAACCCAAACCTAAAACTACTGTTCAATCTCAGCCTTACTACAGGATATGTACCCAAAGAGTGGCGTACAGCAACAGTGGTCCCTCTCCACAAAGGTGGTGCCTCAACGGATCCTGGAAACTATCACCCCATAAGTCTCGCTAGCTTGGTCTGCAAAGCTATGGAAAGGATCGTCATGGACCTTATAAATAAAGATATTGGGGACCTACAGACACTGGATCCTACCCAGTTCGGCTTTGTTAAGGGCAGATCCTGCCTCTTAAACCTGGTCAATTTCTTTGAAACAGTCACCAAGGCCATTGACAAGGGGAAGGTGGTCCACACAGCCTACCTGGACCTCGCAAAAGCCTTCGATACAATACCCCACTCGGGCATTATATATAAGCTCACCAGCTTAAATATAAACCCCTATGTCACTAGATGGGTTGCAAACTGGCTCAAGGACAGAACCCACATGGTTAGAATAGCTGGAGCCATGTCAGACTCCAAACGAGTTACAAGTGGCGTCCCACAAGACTCAGTCTTGGGACCTCTCTTGTTCGGTATATATTTCTCGGAGGTACAGGCCAACATGGAAGGACTGTGGCTGACCAAGTTCGCAGATGACTGCAAACTGGGTGCCATAATAGACTCTCCAGCTGACACAAGCATCCTCCAAAAGGGCCTCATAGAAACAGACAACTGGTGCCAGAGCCATGGCCTCAAGCTAAACGCCAAAAAGTGTATAGTCATCCCCTTTGGCAAAAACAAAGTGCCCACAAATTACCACATAGGTGGTAATCCATTAAGTACAGAAGAAGTAATTAGGGACCTGGGGACCCAAGTTGATAACAATCTCTCATTTGACAACCACGTGGCCAAAGTGGTTAGAAAAACATTTTATATAGCCCACCTAATCATGAAGGGATTCACATCTAGATCAGGGGAGGTCATCGTGCCTCTTTACTCATCCCTCATCAGGCCCATAATTGAGTACAATGCCCCTTTTGGGATGTACATTACCAGACACCTGCAGCAACTGGAAAGACCCCAAAAGTATCTCACCAAGAGGATCAAATGGCTCAAACAGATGCCGTATGCTGCCCGGTTAAAGAAACTCCAGCTCTACTCAGTGGCATACTGCCTGCTCAGAGGCGATCTGTGCCTGACGTATAAAGCCATGTCCAACCCGGAATTAATGGACATGCTGCACCTCAGAAAATCCAAATCCCATCGAGCTATGCGCTCGAGGGACTTAAACCTCAGCACTGAAATAAATAGGACATGCTGGAGGGACAGATTCATAACCCGGAGGCTCCCTTCACTCTGGAATAAAATCCCAGTCCAGGTTAGGCAGAGTCCCTCATTGACTCTCTTCAAGAGGAATCCTGATGAGTGGATGGGAGATCGTAGGTTTACCCCAGGTATCACTTCTGTGTCACTGTTAGACAGAGGGACAGTATACTAACCTCGAAAAAGGGCATAGCAAAATTAATTTAAAATGGGTGGCGAAAGCCATACACACTCTGGCTAGGCTTATAAATGCCCTAGGGCAGATAGCCTAGTATGAACCTATGAACCTATGAACTACACAACAGGTTCAGGGCTCACAAGAGCACACTAGCACTACAAGGTCACACCTCATACCATGCATAACAGCACCAAAACACAGAACTAACTATGACAGGAGGGAGAGTGTCCATACATGTCAAGGATACTGTGGTGCCAGGACAGGTAGCATACATCATACTACATCTGGAACTGCTGAGTGAGGGCTCAGTGTCTGTTATTTGACATGTGTATTATTACAGGTATGAGCACTTGGGTATCAGGCCAGTTATTCAACATTACAAAGGTACGTGGTCTATACACTTGTGGGGGTTGCGGCTGGACCCAGCCCATCTGACCTGGGAATGTCTGGGTACTGGCTTAGAGTGCCTGCATATATGCACTGTTACATACTGGAAGTCGTACACCTTGTTTGTTGTAGCATAGTCTACATACAGGCCTCCTGACTGTAGCTTTGTTTGTATGCATGTTTGCCTGTTATGTTCCTGAAACACTGATTCCACCTGCAGTGCAGATATACAGTGCCTCTGTGGATCCCCAGTGACATCTGTGTTGCTTACTGTACTGATGTCCATGTGTCACTTGACAGAACATCACTGTTTGTCCTGTTTGCATGTAGCTTGCCTGTAACACATTGCATATGACTTACCTCACATTTGCTCAAGACAGCATTCATATATGCCAGCACTAACAATTCAGGTGCACTACACCCTCACATAGTCACCTTGAGTACCTTGTTCCCCATTGGACCTATGTGTCGTTACTTCGTATGGGAGTCACAATGCTATGGTAGCATGTGCAAAGGTCACCTGTCGATCTTCTCTCAGGTCCAGTTGGTGAATCTGTGAGTCATGTGGCAATGCTACAGCTGCCTCATGTACACAGACAACCCTCTCCCCTTCCCATACAACACATGTGAGAGATGCAACCACATAGCCAAACTGGGGGCTAAGCTCTGTTTACACAGCACTGGCATTCCCTGTCAGGTGGAGTGGGATACTACAGTGAATACAGTACCAGTCTCCCATAGACCTGCCACGACCACAATCCAAACATAGACACACACAGGTACATTATTGGGCTTTCAGAATAGCATCCTGCCTGAGCAGCTGACACCTGCAAAGCAGACACATAAGCAAACATTATGCCAGAGCAGAGCACATGCAACACATAGTTCACAAAGCCTGTGTGCCAAACAGTGTCAGGCCATATGGCTAGACAACACACCTGCTACGGTTGTATGAGGTACCTCTATGTGGTCCTGCTCCCAGGATGAACAAGGTGACGGTCACGCTGAGCTGCCCGTCGGGCACTATGATCCACCACATAACACAAGCAAAGCAGTCACTCCAAGGCATGTAGCAGTATGACTCAGTCATTGTCTGTGCCAGTGTGTATGACCTCTGATGCACCTCCCTGGACTACATGTTAGGGGACATGGAGGGGCTCTCTGAGATTGTGGCACAGGCTGGTATGACCCTAGCTTTGGGTAGCATCTCACCCTCACCATGAATGCTGCCACAATATGTAGACAGGATCATTGGTTTCTGCACTTAACGTATCTTTCAGTGACATCCAAAGGGCATCCAATGCCTGCCAGTGTGGGATTACATGCTGGACATGCCACATTGCTTTGCTTGGGACAGCTTGCACCTGTCACCCATGGGCCGTTGTATATTGGCAGAGGCTGTTGCTACACACATACTGCCTTTGTATGCAAAGCTGACATTACATAGCCACCTACACAGGTATCACACGGGATGGGACACTAATAGCAATGCTACTCAACAGCAGCAGTGTAAACCTCAAGATGCATGCAGTGAAAACTGTCCTTAGCATGGGGTACAGCAATATCCATGCAGTAACAGACTCCTGGTACAAGGCTCCCATGTGCACACCATCAGTGCCAGGTCATTCCTGATACCATGCTTGTCATCCCCATACACATGCACCAAAACAGAACAGGGGGGATGAATCCAAAGGCACCTCAGATACACACACCCCCAGGTTGGTGGCACTGCACAAAGCATCAGAGCCTCTCCATGTGCAACACACAGTGGGTTAGACTGCCTTCAGGTTCATAGCCTGGCACACACCACACTCCCATACCCAGGAAACCCACTTGGCCTTCCTGACAACACTGGGAATATGACAGTCTCTACACACACCATTATATGGTTGTACTGCAACTACCCAAACATACAGTGTGAGCATTATTCTAGCTGCAAGACCCTATCTGAAGGTGTCTTATCATTCATTCCCTGCATTGCTATGGAACAACTTGTTACCACTCCCACAAGTGGTGACAACATGCTGCACCTGTTCATCACCAACATGTGGACTATATGCTCCAGACCAATCATGTATCCCTCGCTGGTGGGATGACACCATCTACAACCCACACTGTATAGTCACATACCACATGCAGCCCCTGCACAGAACACCCCAAGCATACAGTTGTCAGATGCATATTCCATGTATTCACATGAGGCAGGCTTCGGAAATGGGAACTCTTGCAGTTCACAGGTACATATGTGTAGGTGGCACACATACATCATGTGTGCATTGACATTACTGATATAATGTATGTCGTGCAATATTGGGAACAACACCCCACACACATGGACAAACTGTGTGACAAAATTACACATGGCATGTGTAGGATAGAAACCCCTACCTAACTATGTTAGATCACTTGTGAGAGTCGCATTAGCAGAGTGTGCTATTTGCATTACTGGGGGGATTGCTTTCTCCTGCTGTACTTATAGGGTGCTGACATCATCGGTGTTTAGACAGTGGAATATGCAGCATGTTTTGTGTAGTAATAGTTGCCAAAGAGGACATTTCTTATACACATGGGATTGCACACACTACTCCTCCATACACAGTCACACACACACTGGGCACTTGCAGGATTCAAACCCCTATTTAACTATGTTATGACATTAGTGAGAGACGCATTAGCAGAGCGTGCTATTTGCATTACTGGGGGAGTGCTTTCTCCTGCTATACTTATAGGGTGCTGACATCATCAGTGTTTAGACAGTGGAACATGCAGCATGTTTTGTGTAGTAATAGTTGCCAAAAGGGACATTTCTCTTACAAATGGAATTGTACACACTACTCCCCCATACACAGTCACACACACACTGGGCACTTGCAAGATTCAAACCCCTATCTAATTATGTTATGACACTAGTGAGAGACGCATTAGCGGAGTGCGCTATTTGCATTACTGGGGGGATTGCTTTCTCCTGCTGTACTTATAGGGTGCTGACATCATCAGTGTTTAGACAGTGGAATATGCAGCATGTTTTGTGTAGTAATAGTTGCCAAAAGGGACATTTCTCTTACACATGGAATTGCACACACTACTCCCTCATACACAGTCACACACACACTGGGCACTTGTAGGATTCAAACCCCTACCTAATTATGTTATGACACTAGTGAGAGACGCATCAGCAGAGTGCACTATTTGCATTACTGGGGGGATTGCTTTCTCCTGCTGTATTATAGGGTGCTGACATCAACAGTGTTTAGACAGTGGAATATGCAGCATGTTTTGTGTAGTAATAGTTGCCAAAAGGGACATTTCTCTTACACATGGAATTGCATACACCACTCCCCCATACACAGTCACACACACACTGGGCACTTGCAGGATTCAAACACCTACCTAACGATGTTATGACACTTGTTAGAGACGCAGTAGTGGAGCGTGCTATTCACATTACTGGGTAGAATTTCTGCTCCTGACATATGTATAGTGTGCTGACATCATTATGGATGAAGAGGTATGTACATCTGTTACTATCCATCAGTAAGGGGGAGAGCATATCTATGCATTAACTTTGCACAGGCACAGTGGCCTACTGTACTGTGGAGGCAGACGCCAAATACACTGTGGATAGCCTTCTGTATTCCCTAGGGACAACAGTCAGGTATTGCACTCTACAGCCATATGTTTACCTGTCAGATGCACGTATCTGTTGCTCATATACTGTTTGTGGGTCTTTATTGCCATAGCCTTCCCTATCTCTATAAACAACGTGTGTACTGTGGGAGATGTTTGCATATGAGTGGGATCCAGTACTTTACTTATGTCTCTGTTGTAACTTCACTGTGTGCACTGGGCAGATGTCTGTATTGTGGGAGGTTCCTGTGTTAACACATAGAAATGCCAGATATGTGTGTGCAACTGCTGAACTGTGACATGGCCTAAGTGTGTGAGCATGCCCAGTTCACAGTTTGTATGGCTTCTTGACTGCCACATCTCATTTATCTAAGTGTGCGAGCATGCCCAGTGTGACCTTTCCTTATGTTTGGATCTGTGGACCACCACATTTCTGTTTGTGTGTGGACGCCATCTATATATCACATGTACAGTTGAGTGTTGGACATCAGGTTGTGTTCTTACTGCTCAACTGCTGTGTGTCTGAACCTAACATGCATTATGCTGTTCCTGCAGGGTTGCCATGGGATAGTTTGCATACAGTTGTCATCATCCTTTCCTGCTGACCAAACAGTTGTATTGTTGTATAGTGTACTGGTGCAAAAGTTTCACTGTGGTGGACAGTATAATTGGTTTCAGTCCTATCACTGCTTGTAATGTTTATAGTGAGCACACCAGATTGGTTGAGGGCCAGTTATGCAGATATGACCATGTTGCATTTTGTTCAGATATGGACAGCTTAGTACATGATTGTCCGACATTGTTAATGTATTCCACAACTTGTGTGGACAGTGCAAACAATGGCCATGTGCCCTAGTCCATTTGTAATGCTAGTCAGAGAGTGTTTGTCCTTCAACACACATTTACTGGTGTTTGCCATGACATATGTCACGGTTAGTGTGCTGAGCCTCTGTCTACCCATGACATACAGGTGATATCCAGGGTACACCTGCCATCTTCCATCCAGTCATCATGATTCCTCTGGATGACAGTCACTGAGGGACTCCCTGGATATCCTGTACTGGGAGTTTAGTCGTGAGTGGAGTGAGCTTCTGGGTTGTGGACCAATCAGTACAGCATGTCCTGTTTATATCTGTGCTGGGATTCAGGCCTGTCAGCTGCATAGGTCACCAGCATTCAGTGTTTACATGGTGCCAAATGTCCATTGATACCAGGTTGGTCATGACTCTATACATCAGGCACAGTTCACTTCCAGCCAGGCAGTATGGCACTGTGTGGAGCTGCAGTTACTTTACTCAGGTGACACATGGCATCTGTTACAGCTCTGCGATCCTCCTGGTGGGGTATTTGTGTGGTCATTCCAGTTGCTGCAGGTGTCTGCTATGGTACATCCCTGAAGGGCCATTGTACACAATTGTGAGGCTGCTGATGGATGACTGGAGAGGCACATTGACCTACCCTAACCACGCTGTGCTTACCTTCATGATTAGGTGGGTATATGGTATGTTTCTGTAACCACTACAGACACATGGTTGTCACATGCAGGATATCTATCACCCTGTGTCCCCAGGTCTCTTATTGCTCCTGATGTACATACTGGGTTAACACCTATGTGGTAATTTCTGGCCATGTACTGTGTTTCCACAGGGGTTGACTATACCCTATTCTGCATTTAGCTTGTTGATATGGCTGTGGCACCACTTGTGTGTTTCTATGTTGTCCCCTGCAAACCTGTTCAGACAAAGTCCTTCCATGTTGGCCTGTACCTATGTGACATATATAGCATACAAGAGGGATCCCAGGACCATACCTTGTGGGATGCCAGTTGTACCTGGTTTGCAGTCTGCCGTGGCTACAGCATGTCTGCCAGGTCAGTTCTGTCCTTGAGCTGGTTTGCAACCCATCTACTTGCATAGGGGTTTACAGTTAGGCTGGTGAGCTTATCTGTACCGCCAACTAGGGTATTGTATGGAAGGGCTTAGCAAGGTCCAGATAGGCTGTGTGATCGACATTCCCCACATCACTGGGCTTGGTGCATGTTTCACATGAGTCAGACATGTGTACGGGTCAGGATCTGCCCTATGTCAGCCACACTGGGTAGGGTCCAATGTCTGTAGGTACCCAATCTCGTTATTCATGGGATCCATGATCATCCTCTCCATTACTTTGCCAACCTAGATATTCGGGGTTGAGGGGTGATAGTTTGCAGTATCCATTCAGGCACCCCCTTTGTGGTGTGGGACCACTGTTGCTGTACACCGCTCTTTGGGTACATATCCTGTGGTAGGACTGATAGTGCACAGTAATGCTATTTGCTGTTCCATTCTTCTTACAGTACTTGCTGGACACAACCCAGGACACCATCTGGTACCATTGATGCTGTGTGCTGTGCTTTGTGGATGCTGGCTGTTACCTCAGCATCTGCAATGTCAGGGGGCCAGCACTCTCCTGGGATAGATATTTGGCAGTTAGGTGCTGGTGGGGAGTTTGAAATGAATCTGTTAGGTAGGATGTTGGCAATGTGTGTGGGTTTGGTGTATTGTTTGTGATATTAGAGTGCTGCAGAGCATATCTGTGGATTATCACCATGGTTCCTACCATCAGGTAGGACAGCTGTGTAATAATCCTTTGTGTCCTGCACAATTTGTATCATCATAGGTTCATAGGTTCATACTAGGCTATCTGCCCTGGCCATGTTTGAGCACGGACAGACTGTGTGTGGGTCTCAACACCCCTTGTAATGTGCATATTATGCCCACATAGGGTTTACTTTCCTAGATGTGACACAGAGATGGCCCCCAGTGTACACCTGCTATCTCCCATGCACTTCAACGGATTTCTCTTGTTGAGTTTGTGTGTGGAGCTCAGCCTATCATGGACTGGGATTCTGTTCCAGAGTGTCCTGAGCCTCTGGGTTATGGATCTGTCCCTCCAGCACATCCTATTAATCTATGTGCAGAGGTTCAGATATCTCACTGTGGTGTGTCTGCTGGATTTGGGGTTTCTGCACTGGAGCATGTCCATTCATTCTGGATTGGGCATGGCCCTTGTACATCAGGCATACATCACCTCTGACTGTGCAGTATGCTTCTGAATTGGGCTGTGGTTTCTTCTGCCAGGCTGCAGATGTCCAATGTTTGGACCCTTTATCCTGTTGGTGGGGTACATTTGGGGTCTTTCTGACTGCTGCATGTGTAAGGTAAGGTACATGCGAACTGGGGCATAGTTGTCACGTATGGGCCTGATAAGGGAAGGGTATGGGGGCACAGTGACCTCTGTAGCTCTACATGTGCATCCTTTCATATTAAGGTTGGCAATATTGCAGGTCTTCCTGGCCACCTTGGCAATGTGTGTGTCACATGACAGGTTACCGTCCACTTGTGTCCCTAGGTCCATGGCTACTTCTTCCATACATAATGGATTGCTACCTATGTCATACTTTCTGTGTGCCTTGTTTGGTATTTGTTGGGAGATTCATACTCTGAAGTGTCTTCGGGAAGGCTGGCTGGCATACCTGGGTTTGTGTGTGGGGTCTGTAGCAGGCTTCACACAGGTACACAGTTTGAGACAGTGTTACTCACCCGTTGATAGTCCATGCTGCTTCTTGCTGTGGTACCAACCTGGGGGTGTGGTTATTCTTGATAATTACTGGTAGCCACACTCCTATTGTGTGTTCCATGTTTTGGAGCTGTAGAGCATGGTATGAGGCATAACCTGGTGGTATTAGAGTGCTCTTCTGGGCCTTGCCCAGGTTTCTATTACAGAACACATATTACCATTCTCCATGCTGTGGTGGGTTTGGTCTGCATGCACCTTGCAGGTTAGACTTCTGGCATTGGGTAGCATTACATCCCGGTTATTATCCCTTGTGCTACCTATGTTGGTGGGTTTGTGTTTCCAGACTTACCTATTCCAGGCACAGTGGGAGTAACAGCAGCCTTTGCCAGTATCTACACAGCCAGATGTGCTGGGTGCATGCCATCCCTAGCAGGTGGGGCATCATGTCTTGCTCGACATGTCAGCCCAGGCTGTCATCCATGTGTTCCCCCTTGCTAAAAGCAATACCTCAGCCAATTATTGTACTTGATCTTGTTGTCTTCATAGTGTGGAATCATGCTTGGTGAGGGTGAGATGTTAGGTTGGGTCTTCATGTTTGCATATGCTAGATGGTGTTACATTACTTAATACATGGCAATCATGCCTCAGGTGTTGCTGCAGGGCTGCCTCTGTCGGATGCACATACTACACTCCCTGTACATGTTTGAGAGCAGGTTATGTCATGTTAGGCATCCCTGTTACTATATGAGTGAGTCAGAGAGGAGTATCATTCCCAGGGTTCCTACTGAGCCAGTGTATGTGCTATGCGTTGCCTCTTTGCTAAGGCCAGGGCATACTGGGCATGCCTCCTTCTGCCTACTGGGGCAGGCTCAGGTTGTTCCTCCTCCGAGTCACGCTCTGCCTGTGATGGCCTTGGCAATGGTGGGGGGCTGTTTGGCCTGGCCCTATGCTGGTCCTGCTGCAGCTGTTTTCGCAGGATCATATTATGTAGCATAGCACATACCATGACAATTTGGGTACATGTAGTTGGTGAGTACTGCAAGGCTCCACCAGATGTGTCCAGACACCGGAACCGTGACTTGAGCAGCCCAAACACATGCTCTATTACATTACGTGTTTGTGCGTGTGCCTCATTATGGCGTTCCTGTTCAGGTGTGTGTGCGTTTCTGATGGGTGTCATCAGCCACAGCTCCAGTGCATAACCTGCATCCCCCACTAGGTGTCCATGTGGGATGTCCCCATTGGCAAATGTCTGGTACAGCTGCATCAAATGCCAGATATGGGAATCATGGTAGCTCCCAGGGCAGCCAGCACACATATTCATTATTATGCCCTGGGCATCACACATGACCTGGCAGTTGATGGAGGGGAAGCCCTTGCGGTGAATGTAGGCCCTACCCCACTCACCGGCTGGTGCTTTGATGCATATGTGCGTGCAGTCTATTGCACTCACTACATCAGGGTATTCCGCTATTTGCTGGAAGAGATGCATATTGCTGGCCAATACCTCACGGGCATTGGGGAAATATACATGATCACCGACATGTGCTGACATGGCATCCAGGAACTGGTGCAGTACCCTGGAGGCTGATGCCTGTGATATCCCCATCATATCACCAGTTGGTCTCTGGAAGGTACCTGTTGCTAGTATTCGTAGGCCAACACATACCTTGGTTTCCACTGGGATGGGCTCCCCTCTGTTGGTTCTGTGTGTGAGGTGTGGCCTGCACAGCTCGACAATTTGCTACAGGAGGTCTCTGTCCACTCTATAGTGCTCCACTATCTCCAGCTCATGTAACCCCTGGTAGGTGACCCTGGGCCTGTACACTCTTCTCCGTCTCCTCACTGTGGGTTGTCTGGTAGCATTTCCATTGTCACCACCCTCAGCAAGTCTCCTATGTCTCCTTATGACAGCTATGGCAGCCCCTAGCATGTTTGGTCTGAGTGCAGCTTTTTCAGTTTTCACTTCTACTAGCTTACTCCTGTCTTGCAGTGTCTCTTGAGAGAAACATACTGCAATGCTGTTTGCAGTGTTTTAAGTGCTGGGCTGGGCTTGTATTCTTCCTGTGTAATTGCCTGCTTCTAATTGTTTTCACCTGCTACCTCTACAGGTATTCCCTGCTAGTTTCCTACTATTTCTTCTGCTTCCTTTTCCTCTCTGTTTCCTCAGGGGGAGCAGCGAGCATACCAGCGAAAACACGCTCACAGTGGCTACCACGAGCGCACACATGTTTACACGGACTAGAATCTGCTTATTTGGGTTAAAACGCGTGCACACTAGTGCAAACAGGTCTACAGATCTTTAAATAGGCTCCTACATGCTTACTCTGCCTTACACGCGCGCACTCTGTCTTACTCGCGCCTCCCAGCACGCACACGCGCGCATGCACGTACAGCAAGAAACTTTGGTGTTAGCCACAGTGTACACCTTCCATTTCTTGACTTTCCCATGCTTATCTGTTGACACTCCTCTTTTTCTGCTGTGTGATTGATATGTTTCACATACCACTTTGCTCCAATGAGCTTGCTTTCTTCCTGACATTCCCCCCTGTGATGTCACCTATCTCCTATTCTGTTACTCCCCCTTATCTAACTCTTACACTACACGGACTGTGCTCATTTGCTATGTGACAGTGTGAGTCACTATCCTACCATTAATTTACATAGGATTGCCTACTAATGCTTAGTTACATGTCTTACACTCAGCTTCCCCCCTTAGCAACCACTAGACGGTGGCCATGTTGTTTTTGGTCTGCTAGTCACTGCATTGTAAATCCATGCATTACATAAAACCCACATTTGTGGGTTTCTAACCTTCATTTTTCAGTTTTATATAGCGCAGCCCGTTTGCACGGGGCTGCGCTGCGTTTAAACATCGCCGATCTCCGAAAAAAAAAAAAACTTTTTTTACATGTTTGCATCGGTTTACCATGCCAATGGCCACATATTTGGCCATTGGCATGCTGTCTGTAACATTTGCACAGTTTATTTGGAGCTGTCATGGCTCCACTGTGTTATTTGCAGTATCATACTCAGTTGTCAACTGAGTACATTTCTGCAACTAACACGACTCTTACACGGGTTGCTTTCAGCTTTGTGGATCGCTAATCCACCTCATTTGCATGCCTTTCGGCTGCAAGTGGGGTGATTAGCATATCCACGCCCTGCCCGTGTAAGAGTCGTTTTAGCTTTCTCTTACATGGGATTTCGTGCTGTTCCTGGATCGCGATGGCTGCATGGAGTCTTACACGGCTCTTAGACTCCGTGCAAGCCATCGTGAATCCTGCCCGACATCTTTCCACAATTTCATAATTTATTCACATTTGTGTCTGATATACCAAACTGCAACATAGTTATATTTAGAACAGTTCCTCATTCTTGAAAATACTTTAGAATTCCTGGAGTCACTCTGCTAGCTCTAGAAGTACATAATAAGTATATTAATCAAGCAAAAAGGATGATGGAAAAGAGTAAGCAGTACAAAACACTTCCTATCACTAGAAAGAACAAAGATCCCATGATAACACCAATTGGCAACATTTATGTTTTCCTGTAGAACTGACCTGACAGCAGACATTGTGGATAAGTCCCCTTAAAACACACCACTGGCAGTATTAAAGAGTAAGAGAAGAGAAAAGTAGAATAAAAACAAGTACATCTTGCAGCACTAACAATCCTTCTCAAGACCCTGCTTCTTCAAGTTGTGCCATAATCAATATAGTCCAGTTAGTTTTACTGTAAAAACTGCTTTCTTTCTTGCTGATATCCTTTGTTTGAATAAATTATAAGTTGTTTACATTTCCAGGAACTAGCTGCCAGGAGCGGCCTTAGGTCAACTGGTGCCCTAGGCAAAAGGGCTCCATGACACCCCCTCCCACACCACCCAGTAACTTCATCCTGGTCTACCTACATCAAATAAATACTGGAAAAGTGCCCCTGCTAGAGCGGCGCCCTAGGCAGCAGCCTAGTTGGCCTATGCCTAAGGCCGGCTATACTAGCTGCCCAGTTGGAGTCTGTTGAGCCACTGGAAGCAGACTGGTCACTATTTATATCTTAGTCTCTTCCTCTGGCCAGTCCTGAATTCCTGATTTGGCCAGCTGTGCCTCAACAAAAGTGCTAAGTGAAAGACTAGCTCTAGCAGAGTTTTCATTCTAGTCTAGAACAGAAGCTGCTGTTAAAAACGGATAATAAGTAGGGCATATAAAATATTGCATGATAACTATAAGAATCAATCAGATCAGGTTACAAAAGTTTGGGAACAGAGACTGGAAATGCAATTTAGAAAGTAACAATGGGAGGATGTCTGTATGCCTCTTAAGTATATAACAAAATCCATAAAGTTTAAGATTTTTGCTTGGAAGTGTTTGCATGGGTATTAGACCCACTACACTTTAGTGGGTTGTTTTGAGACTTCTGGGATACCACGGAGATTACTTGTTTTTTGTATCCTAAGCAGACTTCAAAGATTTTTTCCTCAGGCAGATAGTAAATGTTGGAAGTGTGATAGGAAAGAGAAAGGTAAATGGGAACATCTGTTTTTTGAATGTGATGAGTTGGCATATTGTCAAAGTGTTCTACAAAGAGCTTTGCGTAGGAAGTGTTGGGGGAGCAAATTGTTGTAGCTGAGGAAATGGTTCTTTTGAGCTGGGACATAGAATCTGAATTGCCTAGACATAGTCAGGTCTTATTCTGTGTAATGCTACCGACTACCAAAAAAAAAGAGGTTAATAGAAAAACAAAAATCAAAATCTAAACCAACTGTAACTGAAATACTGAATATTGTAACAGAGATAAAATAATTGGAAGTGGGAACTTTAGAAAAGGGAATAGCAAATTACATAGAAGTACATGGAATCTGTGGGATACATGCGGAATAATGTTCAGGTGGATGAGCAAGCTTAAGAGAAGGCAGGAACTAAGCAGTTTATGCAATGTTGGAGTGAATGATGACTGTTAAAAAATGAAGCATGTGTGTATACCGCATGAAACCAACGTTACTGTATTTAGTTTTTTGTTTTAGTATTACTGTAAGTGTAGCTGTGCCACAGTCCTAGTTGTGATTTAATAAAGACAATTATTTCAAAAAAAGTATTATCTCACAAGAAAGAAAAATTAAAAAAGGCAGGATATGCTAAATTGAATTTCAGCTTATGTAGCCAGCAGAAGCATAGCTAGGGTGGAGTGAAAGGGGCAACTACCCTGGGTGTAAAGTACTAGAGGGCAAAATCTGATCAGCCATCCATCATCCTGATCATTCTTAGTGCAATACCGGCTTTTAAAAGCCAATATTGCATTTGTGGTCAAAACTGAGTGCTGTGGCACTATGTGTGGTCTAACTGTAGCAACTGCTTGCTAAATTGTAGCAAGCAGTTTGCCACAGTTTATTTATTTATTTTTATTATTTATTGACATTTGTTAACTGGGTTGGTCCAGCTGGGCCAGGGGCCCGTTTTCAGTGGAGATCCGAGGAGAAAAGCTCCAGTTACAAAGCAATTAAGGATTACATAGGTAACAAAAATAGAAATTTTTTTTGGGAGGGTGGCCTAATGGTTAAGGTGTTTGCCTTACAAAACCAAGGTGCAGGGTTTGAGTTTCACAAGGGATAATTGGCTAGGCTTAAAATGGCTCACAAGGGCAGTTAGCTTAGTATGAACCAATGAGAAAGTAGCATAACCAAATTTCACTCCAAAACATATTAGTACAAATTTGATTGTAATCAAACATATTTAGATTACCCCAAGAGAATAATCACAAATAAATAAGTATATGATCTTTTTTGTTTGTTTGTTTTTTTGTTTTTTATATGTACAAACACGTTATATACAAGTGATCAGATTTCTTGCCTAGGCTTCCTAGGAAGGTATAGATGCTTTCAGGAGCTCAGAGAGTAGAAGCACCATTGGATAAAGGGGAATTAGGTAGGTTCTAAGCAGGGACATAAATTGGTATTGATAAGATAAAGTTTGAGTTCCTTTTTGAAGTGTGCAGGGTGTATGATGGAGCATATATGTAGAGGAGGTTTGTTCCATGTGTGGGCTATTGAGCAGTTGTATTGTAGTTTGCCTATGTTTTTCTTTGGATGATCTACATTCAGAAGTTGTTGGTTAGAGGTGCGGAGGGTTCTAGAAGGGGTGCAGGTAGATAAAACAGTGGTGAGAGCTGGACAGGATGAAGGCCTGTATAGAATGGAGTGAATAACTTGAAATTGAGAAAGTAGCAGCAGTTGAGGGAATTCGAGCCATTGTAAGGAGTTCAGGGACAGGCAGTGATGGGAGTTGTGGAGGGAGTTAGTAATGAATCTTAAATGTAAGTTTTAAATGTAAAAAAAGAAATAAAAATCACTAAAACCTGAGTGCTGTAGTGCTCTATGCAGGATATAAACTGTAGCAACTGCTCACTATATTTGTAGTAAGCAGTCTGCTAAAGTTTAAAAGACAAAAGTTTTTTTTTTGTTTTTTTTTTTTTAGTGAAACCTGAGTGCCCTAATTCTCTGTGCAGGATATAAACTGTAGCAACTGTTTGCTATGTTTGCAGCATGCTATTTGTTACAGTTCAAATATAAAAAAATCTTTTTTCTTTAACTAAAATCTAAGCAGCTATCACTCCGTGCAGGGCAAAACTGCAGCAACTGTTTGCTACATCAATAGCAAGCAGTTTTCTACAGTTTAAAAGAAAAAAATATTGTTTTTATATATGTACTTATTTATTTTTACTATAAAGGAAGGAGGATTGGGGTCAGGGCACAAAAACAAGGTCTGAATGGCTAGGTAGTATCAACAATATGTCCTGTATCTGGCTCCCTAGGTAGTGGACCAGTAAAATGAATGGGTGGTGGTGTGTGGGGCAGATTGGGTACCGTCTGCCTGAAGCATCCTGCAAATTTTGAGGGTGTGGGGTGCTGATTTGTGGGAATGACATAGCGTGCTGATTGAGCCTGCTAGCTGCTGGTACCCAACAATATCATTACAATTAGAAAAACATTCTTTTTGAATCTGGTTGCCTCAGAAAAATCTTGATCACAAAAATATTTTGCCAAGCTAAAGCAAATTTCTTTCTGGTTGTTACAAATCATATCAACATCTTTTCTTTTATAGAATGAAGAACAAATGTCACTATAATTTGCCTATCCTGGCACATGTTACTGCATGTAGGAGGGAGGAGGATCCTGTGCTCTCTGTCAGTTAGAATGTATACTGTCAGAAATTACTATAGCTGTTTTATTGCTTTGAAAAACTTGCAAATTGCAACCTTTTATGATGGTCTTGAATTTCCAGTTCAGTTATCTGTGCTACCAGTTCCCCCCAATGTTATTTATTTTATTTTTTTTTTTTTACATTTAAAGATTGTACTTCCTTAATATACCCCTATAGCAATGATATAATGATGTCATCAGAATGTTGAGTCAGCATTTGTATTTTTTTTCATGCAAAACAACATTACCAAAGTCTGGATTAGTGCATTTATGTGTTCCTTCATCTGGAATGGACTCTGCCACATCTATGGACTACATGTCTTAACGTCTTTTATGTTGTAGTGCACATGTTCAAGATGCAAGCCTGGGGAATTCCACATGGACTAGATACCATTGGTTTTCTAGTCCCTGCAGTTCACCTTACTGAGAACCCACTATAGTGCACAAAGGGACATGGCTGTCCAGTAAACCTATGACTCATTTGTAAATAAAGCACTATTGTCATTTCTGTAGACAGACTGGTAATTAGTTCCACTGTACATAAATACTCCTAGTGACTGCTTCCACACTACTACTTTTTCGTGTGTGTATACTCAGCTGTTGTGGTACTTGAGGCAATTGATGTTATTGTTTTACTGTATTTAACATTCACTGTTAACTTTATTTTCATTTTGCTGCTGTTATGGCAACCAAGCTAGATTACTGTTTATTTTTTTACCTTGTCTACCTACTGTGTTGTGGAAACCTAACCAAATTACTGATTTGTTCACTGAACTTGTTCCTATATACTTGTCAGTTGCTGCTACTGCTTTACTCTATTTGTATTTATGTGCTGTTGTGGCAACCAAGCATGCTCACAAAGCCGTTGGTTGTGCTGTGCACATCTACCGTAATTGGTTATTCGACTACTGATATTGATGCAATTGGTATTGTCACTATGGAGAGTGATCAGTATGATGAAGTTATAGCTTATTAAGTGACACCTTTAATTATCAAAAAGTGTCCAAAGATTTTGTAAGACACAGTTACAAAAATATAGGTCATTGTTTATTAGAGTTATTACATCAGGGATACATTGGCCTGGATCTTTTTGAGTTTCATATGGAAGAAGAACCACAGTTAGGGTATTATTTTGGTATACCCAAGATTCATAAGAATATTGAACAGCCTCCATTCAGGCCCATTGTGTTGGCACCTTATAATAAAACTTATAAGATCTGTACATATTTAGACAAATTATTAAATCCCAGAGTTCAGAAGAGCAAACACTATTTGAAAGATTCTTGGATTTTCTTAGACACATTAAAAAAATATAATTTTACAGGGAAAGAGAGTCTTATGTGTACCATGGACATCACCTCTTTATATACCTCTACAGATCAGGAGGAAGGTGTGGATTTTATTAGACTATACCTTAATAAATATTGCCAAGGCCATGGACTGGACACAAGCATTATTTGCCAACTGACTGAATTAGTGCTTAAGAACAATTTTTTCATGTTCAATGATATTTTCCAACAGAAAAGTGGTGTGGCAATGGAGGCTCAAGTAGCCCCTACCTTTGCTAATTTAGTCCTGCCCTGGTGGGAGGAAGAATACCTAGCCAAGATATCATCATATAAGCACGTTAAGTACTATAAAAGATATATTGATGATTTATTTTTTATTTGGGTTAGTGATATTGATGCACTAGAGAATTATTTACAGGAAATTAATAACAGTATCCCTTGGCTTAATTTTACTCTGGGAGAAAAGGGCAGCTCAGTACACTTTTAGACATCAAAGTAGACATAAATGTTGTAGAAAAATCCTTTTCAAGTAACATCTACAGAAAAAACACATGTACCAACACCTATCTGCATTTTGACAGTTTCCATCCTGCCTATATGAAGTTTAACTTATTTCGAGGATAGATTATTAGACTTAATTGGTTAGTCAGTGATGATAAGATATCTGTGGAGGAGACCAACAAAATTATAGAACTTTTTGTGGAAAGAGGTTATCCCCTTCAGAAATTAAAGACCATTTCTAGTGAGGTGGGAAAACAAAGATACACTAAATTCCCTCCAATTATTAAAAATGGGTTTAGTACTAGCAAGGGAGAAACAGATAGTGGTTTCATGTGCTCTTTTCCAGTTTCTGTGAGTATTAAGGATACTGAAATCAAACAAATAATTAACAACAATTGGAAAATTTTAATAGGAAACCAAGAGCTTTGTGAAATTATTGGTGATAAACCCAAGTTCATTTATAAAAAAAAACAGAAACCTAAAAGGTTTTTTGGAAAATGTATCAAATATTAGGAAGATAAATACTAGGATTAAGTTAGGGACGTTAGGGACGTTTGCTTGTAATAATTGTTCACAATGTAGGTATATTTTATTCATGAACAGTTTTTATTTTGAGCATAATAATTTTTACACACTGCAAGAGATAGATATTCCTGTTGCACATAAGGATTAGTTTATGCTGCTATTTGTTCTACGTGTAAATCTTTCTACATAGGGAAAACTATTTGAAAATTAAATAGTAGAATCAGAGAACATGTCCTGGCTATAAAAAATAAGGACATTAATAATGAATTAGCCAGGCATTCTTTAAGTTGTACAGAATTTAAGAAATGTCAGCTCATGGTTTTAGAAATGGTTTTAGAAAAGGTGAACAATGAATATTTAGAACTGAAATGGCAGATATTTTTAAGGGCAGATGTCACACCTGGCATCAATGAGAACATTTCTATTAAGTGCTTCTTAAAGTTTAAAAATGTTTGCACATAAAGTGTTTGATTTAGACACATTTTAGTAACTATGATTTCTGATATTCAATGTTTTATGGTTCATTTTCTACAGTGTGTTTTTTCAAATGTAACATGAGTGTATGGAAGTTTTTTCTGTGTAAGTGTTTAATTATCCAATTGAGGTTAACAAAAAAATGATTGGTCCAAGAGAATGATTAGATAATTGGTGTGAGTATAAATGTAAGATGTATGTGAAATGGAATTGTTTCTGGTTCTCTAGTAAATGAATGAAAGCGCTTAATCTTACAGTAGTCTTGAGTTGTTTTTTGATGGAAATTGTTGCTTCATTATTACACTGGTTATAGTACGGTGGCAACTGAGGCAGACTGGTGATTCATTACTACACTGCCTATACTATCACGGCAAGCGAGGCAGAGTGGTAATTCATTATTCTATTACCAGTACTACTCTGATAGCTGAGGCAGACTTGTTATTCACTATTTCACCACCCATACAACCGTGGCAACTGAAGCAGATTGTTGTTTAATTATTACAGTCTCTATACTATCATGAGTATACATCTATTATACATTCTAAGCTTCTTGTACCCTGATGTTGTGGTTATAACTTTATCATTCTGTACTTTACTGCACTCTAGTATACTAGCTAATTGCCTGATACCTGATTTGTAAGTTTACTGGGGTACCAGGGTAAAAAAAAAAAAAATACAGAAATTCTTACACTTGCCTCATACAACCAGGCCACAAACCAACAAACAAGCCTTCCTGTGCTGAGGTATTATATAACTCTTCTCCTAAACCACACAGTCCTCCAAGATGTAAGGGTGCAAACAAACTCATCAGCAACATGTTTACATGCCATTTTAACTTAGAGGTCAAAACAGGGGTCACTCTACTGGCAGGCCAAAGCTCTAAAGGCAACCTGACCAAGCTAATACACTTCATAATGTCCTTACCAAAAGTGGCTCCATAGTAAGGCACACAGATTCAGCACTAATCAGACTGATATGGTGGTGCGTTCAACCAGTTACTCTTTTTTTAGTTTCATACAGACCTTTAACAAGTGACCTCTGCTTTATCTGCAAAGCCTCATATGATTCAGTCCTTTATCATCTTCTACACGTTCACAAAAGAAATAACCCATTAATGCATGCTCAAAATGACGAAACTTTCACAATCACATAAACAAAATCCACTGGCAGGATCTCTCTTTCTCTCTGTCAAAGAATTTCTCTCCTCTGGAACTGACTTCCTCTTTATATTAAGCAAAGTAGCTTGACCCTCTTCAAACACAAAATAGATGAGTGAATGGGAAACTAAATTTATCCCCTGCTCTGCCCCCCCCCCCTCCCATCACTCATAGTAGTGGGGAATGAGTAGTCAAATGTACTTGTAGTGAGGAATAAGCAATGAAATTTACTTCTAATAAAGAGTAGTAATGAAATGGAGTTTACTGGCTAGGCTACAGATGGTCTATCCAATTAACAACGTAGTATGATCCCATGAACATATGACTGAGGCCTGGGATGCTGTTTCTTCTTTTCTTTTCTTTTTAAAACACAATGTAAGCCAAACAGCAGTCATCCTTGTTCATAAACCTAATAATGTTAATAATACTAATAATACCAGTAGTTAATCACGTAGGCTGTATGATCACACAATCCTTTTTGAGGGGTTATCTGGGAGCAATGTCTGGTTGCAACTTGCTAAATGTCACACAGTAGGCTAATGAGGGAATCAATCCATGTACACAGGAGCTACAGCTCACAGCATCAATCTGTTGTGCCAACCATCAAATAGATAACTGGTATTCAGGTATTTTTTTTTCACTTTATTCACTTGCAGCAGTAGTTTTGATAAAATTCTGTCTTTGAAAGATGAAGAGCTCAGAAGTATGTCTTACCATGAGCTTGTCCCCATCAGAAGTCCATAGATCACACCTCTTCAGTTTATTCTTCACTGTTCTTCAAGGCCTGAGTCAAGCCATAATATCTATACCTGTAGCTTTGCAGCCTGCGAATAGCGATCAAGGTCTGGCAAACCCAGACTCACTAACAACTCTATACAAAATCCTCATCAAACATACCTTGTGTGGATAACATGTATTTGATAATATTTGCACACCATTTTTAAGACATCCTGTCCGGGGAACCAAGGGTGGTGACAAGAAATGAAACAGAAAGTTTAATAATCTTACCTCCCAAATTATAATGCTCTTTTGGAAGGGCCAACTTGTTAGGTGGTTGTTTACCTTTAGAAAAAGTTTCAGAATTTTGTTTTGTGTAACTTCTATAGTTGATGTCAGCATTATTCCTTAGTACAGCTGACTCACACTAACTTTTTCTGAACTTTTGGCCAACAAAGGCAAGTAGTCAGTAGGCAGCATTACTACATTATATTGCTTCAGAGAGCCAAATCATCTAGAAAGAAATTATTTCTAATGCATTTTTTTCATGATAATACAGTGGTTTATACATTAATGTAGGCAGTATGGCATTGTAGATTCAGTCTTTCATGATGTCGTAGCAAGGATTATCAGCTCTGAGAAAATGCTTCAGGGACTATCCTTATCAACAAAATTAAATGCCAAGACCATGGTTTGATGTTTGATACTAGTTTTAGAGCATGACCAGTAAATTTTTTAACAGTTCAGTATAAGAAGCAATGGGGAAGAAGTCAAAAGAATGTAACAAATGCAAATTTTATGATTAAGTTCTCAACTAGTTCTTACAGATGGAACACATCACATTGAAAATTAACAGATGATGATGACACTGTACTAATGAAACCACAATGTAAATAAGACACATCTCTTCAAAAGAGGTAAAATAGTTAATTACCTGTCATGCCCTACAATTGCATGTAAATCTTTGCTCGGTACCTACCATGACACCATAGTGTAGATGTGCTTATGGGGGAAAACTGAGTAAATGGTAAAACCAAGAATTCAAACAACATACTATAATTTTTATTTTTTGCAGACTCACTTGCAACTTTATCATGTGGGTACAAGGGACAAAAATTTAACTGCACAACAAAATGCTTCCTGATATGACCGATACATTTTTTAAAAACAGAAGGTAATATAACAATACAGAATGTCACACTATGTGTCCATTCAGAGATAAACCATTAGTAGTAAAAGTAATCTAAGCAGAAGTAATATGTACCTCAGTGACCATCAAAGTCATTCAGTTAATTACAAATACAGAATAGCACTGATTATAGAAAGAAAAGTTATTTTTTTCTGTATCCATTTTGTCTCCATACTTGCTGAGAATCAAACTTCACCCAATGCATCTTCAGTCCATTTTTTTCCCTATACTGGGTATCCCCAGTGCTTGGTTGACAGCCAACTGGAAGAACCATCATCTGAGCAGCCATGAAGGTGTTTTCTGCTCTTTCTGGCATCCCAGCAATGAAGACATTTTTTTTAGGATTCTAGGCCAATTTTGCATTTGTTAATGTGGACATCTGCATCACTGTGGGGCATCTTATAACCTCCTCTTGATTATGCATGATTCTGCCTGCAAGCTACATGATCTGCTATCACTAATTTGAGATCTCCATGTCTATGTCTCTGGCCCTGGCCATTTCTTTGCCATGCTGATGACTGAACAACTGGAACTATTGCTTCTTTCAAATAAAGGTGGGCACTGGACATTCATTCCAATCCTTCCCCTCCTGCCTCTTCCAGCACATAAGTTGCTAGCTGAACTCTGAACTCTGGTCATCAGGCTCATAATCAGAGATTTTTTCCCTCTGCTCCACAGAGCTCGAATGTGGAAAATTAAAACTTATTGTAGTTGTTACTTGCCTTTACCCTTCACGAACATTTACAACTATTTTTCAAGTACAAGAAGTCACCATATCTAATGAAGATTTTATGAATACTAATCTGTTGCAATGAAGGCAGAATATAATTCCATAAGTATAAACTAGTAGCAAAACTCAAACATATTCAGTCTCTCTCAAACCTCTGGCCATGTGTTTAAAAATTACAATGCATAGATTTGGATTTGGAATAATATTAAACTTCCTATCAGATTCTACTAATATCATTACTTTTAGAGCTTCAAACTTAAAGTCATGTGTCCAATACAGGACAAGCATTAAGACCTTCTTAGTAGCTAAACTATAGAAGGAGATATTAGCCCTTATTTATAATCTGCACAGTCTTGACTGACAGTTATATGCCTTTTCACTTACTATTGTTCATGAACAAAATGTTTTTTTTAAAGGAAACATCTTTGTTAAATTATCATGTATGACATAGGCTATCATACATTTATAAAAATGAAAACAAACCATATTGACATAATTTTAGTTGAAAACATTATACATCACAATCCACATTGACATAGTTGTAATTGCAAACATTATACAACACTTATAATCTATCCAGTCATTGCCAGTCAAATATTACATAGCTCATTCAAAGCCTGCCTTATTTCAAACCTCATTCCTCCTGTGTATGCATTGTTTCCACAGTTCCCTTTTTTCTATGTAATTTCCTCCATGTCTTTTCTAAAGATCCAAATTCCACTTGTTTTATCTGTGTTACTAGATTGGATTATATTGATCGCTTTCATCTAAATAAATACCAGACTTCTTCAGACTGATGACATAAATCACAGCACTTAAATGTCAACTCCTGCCCTCTCATTAGTCAAATTGACAAGGGTGGGGGGCTTGTGATAATGGACCTGAATGACTATAATAGCAGGATGTACAGTATGCTTTATAGTGACACCTATATTGAAGTCTCGTGTAATGAACTCAATATTGCTTATAGAAACATCAATTTGACCTTGGACTAACTTATATTGAATGGTCAAATCAGTTTGGATGAGTATGAATGCTTGGAGACTTTACACTCATGGATTCCAACTATTTTTGGAATCCCCAAAATTCACAAGTCCATCTCTAACCTCTCACTATGGCCAATTGTTGATGTGAAAGCATCAAACATTTTGGATAGCCAAGTTTATCGACTCTAAGGTCAAGCATATTCTTGACCATAGACCTACTCTGTTTAAAGATTCCTGGGACTTCCTAGGTAAAGTAAGACAGGACATTTATTATGACAATCAATTAATGGTGGCAATCGACATCTGTGACTTTTTCTCTGTCATTCCCATGAGTTGAGTGTTGAGTGATTTTATGTATGTAAAAATACAACTATGGACCATAGTACTATTTTGACTATCAGAACTTTGTATGGAACTAGTTCTTGAAAACAATTTTGTGAGCTTCAAAGGGCAATTACTCAGACAAAGGCAGGGGGTGGCAATTAGTGCATGCTGTGCCTCTGCCTTTGCGTATATAGTGTTGGCACACTGGGAGGATCTATATATTTTGGAGTCACCTTTTAAAAATTGTTGAGCCCTTTATGGACAATATTTAGATAATTTGGTACTATTTTGGAAAGGAGGGTAGGGAAGTTACTGAGTTTTTTTTGAATATATACATGAAACAACTTAATTTTTGAAGTTCACGATGGCTATAGACAAAGATAGACTTAATTACCTAGCTGTCACCATTAAAAAAGATTATGACAAAAAAATCTTTACTTCCCATTTATATAGAAAGCCTGCGTACTCCAATTCCCTACAACACTATTGTAGCTGGCACTCCATGCACCAGAAACGAGCACTAGTGAAAGGACAGTATGTCAGAATAGCAAGAATTGTTCTCGGGTATTGAGGACTCCACACATGAATGTGATGTACTGAAAGGTATGTTGGGGAGGAGAGGATACGCGGAGGAATTTGTCGACAATATAATAATTGAAGAGAAAGAGAGTGGAGGGTGTTTTCAAAGCTCTTGTGGGCACTAACACTGGTTTAATGGGTACAGCAACTTCTAGTGAGGGCACTATTTTCCATAGAGCCCGTATTCTACCTTTCAACATTGATTTTTATGACATACATGAGATCATTTTTAAATATTGGATGGTATTTAGGACAGACCTGGAGATCCATACCTTGGCGGAGACAAACCACTCGTAGTGTACAAGAAACAAATCTCTCTTAAGGGAATATTAGAAATAAATGGCAATAGGTCAACAAAAGGAGGTAGTTGTAAATGTGGGAGATGTTCCCAGTGCCAGCATATGGTGGATCAAGAAAAAATTAAAATTAAGAATTTTGGCATACTTAAACCATCAAAAAATATTATTGCTACTCCAAAGGTGTGATTTATATGGCTTTATGTCAGTCCTGTGATGGATTCTGTGTGGGGAAGACTAAAAGGACATTTAGACAAAGAGTATACCAATATATTCATGATATAAATCACAAAAATGAAAACAATGCCCTTTTTAAGCACATTAGTACTCACCCATGCATACTTTTAAATGTTGTGCCATTGATCATGTTGATTTGGGACATCATGGTGGGCCTTCTTATGCTTTTCTTGAATTTAAAGAATTAAAATGGCAGATTAAAACTAATGCATCTGAATTGCCTGGGCTGAATGACAGGTTGTCGATAGGCCCTTTATGAAAGCTAAAATCTGCCTATTTTTTATAAAAAATTTTCATAACATTATATGTAATATATGTTTCTATTTTTATATTTACATTTTATAATGGGAAATCTGTTTTTATGTGGATGCATATTTTAAGATTTTGTGGATCTTGAATTACAGCATTTTCTAAGGTCATTAATGTTTGTTTAAAATATATGGGAGTGGGTTGTTGTCTCAGTTTGACCAATGAGAGGGCAGGAGTTGATATTTCAGTGCTGTATGCCATTGTCATTCTGAAGAAGTCTGATATTTATTTAGACAAATGCGCTCAATAAAATCCTTGTGTGGTAGTACCAGTGTGCTCTGTCATTTTCTATATCATATTCCAAATTGTTAGTGTTCTTTTTGTGGATTTACTGGTGTGTTACTATATTCAGAACATCTAGTACAGTTGGTTTAGACTTTGATTTCCATTTCTAGTAAGTGCTTTTTGGTAGCCACCATAATTAGACTCAGCAAGGCCTTTCTATGTCTAGGGAATTCTGATTCTGAATCATAGCTCAGAAGAATCATTTCCCTAAATTTACCAATTTGCTCACCTAATATCTCTGCTAGAGTAGTCTGCAAGGAATATTTAAAGTCTGCAACTCACTACACTCTCAGAAAACACGTTCCCAATTATCTCTTTCTTCCCCATCATACCTCCAACATTTGTCGTTTACCTGAGGAAAATTTCTCTGGAGTCTCCTTAAAGTATAAAAATACCTATGTAAACATTTCCAAGCAAAAATCCTTGATTTTGTTGCATATTTTGGGAGACATACATATAACCCTCATTGTTTCTTTGTGAATTGCTTATCCAGTCTCTCTTTCCAATCCTTTCTAACCTCCTCTGATTGATTCTTGTAATTATCGTGCAATGTTTTATACCCTCTACCTTTTTCAGTATGTTCATATCTCTGAATTGTCCAGATTTTGAAGGGATGCAGATAACTTTTTTCTCAAACTTTTGCATTATGCTTGAATATTTTAATATGAATATTTCTGCATGTTTAGAACTGTCAGTATCCCGAGTGGCTACAACATTTTTAAATTTTCTTTTAATAGCATTTCACAAATGTTTCTGTAAGCACTTCTTAAACTTTATAGTAAAAGCTGTCACATAATTAGTAGGACCATTAAAGCACTGATTTCTGCTATGCTTACAGAAGAAGCAGCTTCCACATTTAAAGATGCAAACAGATACGGGAAACGCTAGATGCAAAATAATGTAAAAATCATTTGCCTTAAACATAAATCCATCTAAAATGTTATTTTTCACTGTGCCATTATTAAACAAAATAGTTTCCCTGTAAATGCACAATACTTCATAGACATACATTCTGAACCAAAGTACACTATTCTGTTAAAATGATGTTGCTATTTTATTTCTCAAGGTACAACATCATTGTAATTCATAAATAACAATACATTATTTGGAGCAGATTACAGTCTACTTTTATAAGGAGACAGCACGTCATTTGAATACCCACATGTTAACAGTCTGTTTATCATGACCTCTTAAATGACCTCAACATCTTTTTTAAAAAAATGATTTTCTTTTGTTTTTTTGTTTTTTTCTTCCTCTTTTTTTTGCCTCACATATTTCCCACAGGGCAATGGATGGCTTAAGTAATGCAGAGCAGTGGAAACTGATGGCATATCTAGACTCTCTGTGCAAAACAGAAAAAAATTCCACTTTGATTACTAGCCAAAGTAATCTCTGTTTGAGTTACAGTTTTAAATAAATTTAGCTACAACATATTCTTGTGAAACAAATTGCAAAATCACAATGTTCATAAGATGTACACTTGCATAATAAAGTGATAATCTGTAAATATTCACAGCAAAATGATTAAATCTGTGCTGAACTTAAAGACTTTCAGTAATATCAAAATTTGGAGGGGAAACCTATAGTTCATTTCTGGAGGTTGTTCGACATTCTTGGATTGGTATGGTACATACCCAGAGTTAAAATCAATGCATATGAGTTGTCACTTGGTGGAACATGAAATTAAAAAAAAGGATGATAAAGAAGTGAAAAGTATTATTGGAGAAATTATCCATAGATGTAATACCTAATTTTGTGTTCACATGGAGTGATAACTAGCCTGGGGCAGAATGCAAATATTCTAGTATCCCATATTTAATCAGTGCTGGATTGTGCAGAAGAAATGTCCTGACTTAGTTGTCAATGGTAAGAGAGTAATACCTTTGGAAAGTATTGTCTGTTTCAAGGTAACAATCAGATCTCTCAGCTGCATCTATTTTGGAGATGTGTTCCTGTTTTCAGACTTGATTGCTGGTTGCAGTCTAACCATTCTAAGGTGCTCCTATTGCTGTTTGCACTACAGCCATTCTGAGATGTTTTGTCTTATTTAATACTGGTTTTATTTTATTTAAATTGCTGTCTTGAGTAAATCTGCCTAGCCAGTAGTGGCAGGCATCTTAAAATCAGTTTAGAGTCATCTAAGTAAGTATTAGACTGATTGATAGAGGTTCTGGGTGGTTACAGTTCTTGGGCATTGGACTACAACTAGTTTTCATCAGCTACTTTGTTTTCTTCTGTTGGATTTACTGTGTGGGCCCAACTCAACCTTTGTCTTCTTATAAAAATGAAGGGATCTCCATAACTCAACTTCACTGTTTAACTAGTCTCTGCATCTGAAAAATAAAGAAAGAAAAAAGCCAGGAACATTCTTTTTCTTTGTTTGTACCTAAGTTACTTAGCTATATTAGCTGTTTTTGCATTGCCTATTACTGTTTTATACTGTTTAAGTACATGGAGCTGTTTTTGCATTACGTGTACTTTTTATACCATCTTAGCCATTTGCAGCTAGTACTGTCTTGCCTAATTGGTTGTGCTTTAACCATTCTGAGATACTCTGTTTTGTTTAATACTGCCTTGTTCTGTTTAAATCATTACCTTGAGTGAATTTGCTTGACCATGGGTGGCAGCCATTTTAGAATCAATTATGAGTCATGTAAGTGATTAATTTATACAGGTTCTGGGTGGTCCTTTTGTTTCCCTCAGTTGGATTTACTGTGTGGATGTGTGGGGCCTGGCTCAGCCTTTGTCTTCTGAACAAACAAAAACAATACTTCACTGTTTAACTATATGCTACATCCGAAAAAGAGAGAAAATCAGAAAAGTTTTTTTCTTTGTTTGCATTTATGATACCTAGCAATTCTAGCTGTTTTACATTATATGTAATATTTTTATCCAGTCATTGTCATTTTTAGGTAATGTTGCCTTTCCCAATATTGCTGGTGGCACTTTAGACATCCTGAGTTGCTCCATCTTGTTTAATACTGTTTTGGTCTATTTAAATCACTGACTTGAGTGAACCTGCTTGGCCAGGAGTGGCAGCCATCTTAGAATCGGTCGTAAGTCATCTGGATTGTTACAGTACTTGGGCTTCAGCTTGCACCTAGTGTTCATTGGTTCTTTTGTTTTCTTCATTTGGCTTTATTGTGTGGGGCTCAGCTCAGCCTTTGTCTCCTTAAAAAGACTGCAAATAGCTCAGCCTTGTGACTTCACTGCTTATCTAATCTCTGTGTCTGAAAAAGAGATAAAAAAGCCAAGAAAGTTCTTTTTGTTTGCACTTATATTGTGCTACTATTTTAGATGTTTTTTTTTTTTGCATTGCCTGTTATGATTTTATATTGTTTAGGCTTTTGGAGCTGTTTTTACATCATCAGTACTACTTTTTATAACACCTTAGTCATTTTCAGCTCCCTTGTCTGACATTGATAGTTAGTCTTTAGCCATTCTGAACTGTACCATTCTGTTTTGTTAAATATTGTATTTGTTCTAATTAAGTAACTACCTTGAGTAAATCCCATTGACCAGGAGTGACAGCCATCTTTGAATAAGCTGTGAGCTGTCTAAGTGAGCATAAGACTGGTTGATTCAGGTTCTTGGTGGTTGCAGCACTTGGACTTCAGATTTTTTTTCATTGATCCTTTTGTTTTCTTCTATTGGATTTACTGTGTGGTGCTGCATTTAGCACAGGGAGTGGTAGTAGTTTTTGCATAACAAGTAGTAAGTGCAAGAATTATTCTCTCACTTCCTGAACTACAAGGAGTTTACCTTCTTTTAACATTTCTGAACTACTCACCCATTTCTGCTTTATATAAATTGCTTGTGCTGAGCCAGACTAATCATCAGACCATACAGTATCTTTTAGATCCAAGAAGTCATAGCCCACTTCAACTCCTCTATTATCAGACCAATAATAGAATATAATGCCCCTTTTGTATGTGCTTGGCTAAGCATATGATCTAGCTCAAGAGGTCACAGCAATTCATTACCAGAAAAATCAAGGACATGTCCTCCTTGAGTTACCCTACCACCTTAAAGTGCTCATACTCTTTTCCATGTCCTGCTGACTTTTAAGAGGATACCTCTGCCTTACTTACAGAGTCTTGAAAGATCTGGTCCTTTGTAACCTCCTACACATCCACAAAACTAATACCCCCCAAACACTTCCTGAGGAGACACAAAAGTCCACCAAAACTTAAACAGTCTGTGTTGGTGGCACATATATATATATATATATATATATATATATATATATATATATATATATATATATATATATATATATATATATATATATATATATATATCTTTTACACTGCATACCTCTTTTATGGAGTAGAATCCCCTTGGAGGTTAGTAGATTAGCTCCATGACCTGGATGACTGGATGAGCATTTGCAAATTAGTGTGGCCACTCTTACCATTATTATACTGGATCTTAATTAGGCTGGAGTCTGATGTTATTTCATGTCTTGGTAAATGAGTGAAATCACTGGCTAGGCTACAATTGGCCTAGTATGAACCCATGAACGTATGATTTACCTCTTCACCTGATTTTCTTTGAAGGCATGTTCCTATACTAAAGCTTTTTCAAATCCTCCTCTGTCACACAATGAAGAATCTGTTTATACTTAGGAAACTAGACCATGTGACCAACAAACTGGTAGCCCTAATCATTTAAAGAAAGATGACCTACATATTACACCCCTCCATCATTTTAAGAAGGAAAATAAATGACTTTGTAAGGTAGATTTTTTGCAATATCATTCAGATTAAGTCTTCAAATTTACTCTTTCATAACATACATATGGGGTTGTACCATTTTCGTCACTCAGTTTTTTGTAAACGTATGTTTCTGAATAATATCCCATAGTACTACTAGAAGTAGGAGGCATTACAAACAACTCCATAAACAGTTTTTATGCTAATTAGTTACTGAGATTTTTGGCTTGATGTACCTACTTTTCAGAACCTTTGCACCTACTTTTTAATTCTACAGTTGAGAGGTACAGCAACAGTCTAGAGATAAGGGATTTGTAATGTTTTCCTTTGTCTTCCCAGCAGGTCTTCTAGGCCTATCCATAACTGTGCATACTTGTTCAGATTCATTTCTTGAAGAGAAAAGTAATATTTTGTTTAGCTTGCCTAATCTGCATCTGCTGCTGGCAATTTTTGCATGTCCTTCTGGAGGTTCTTATTACCCATTTTATTTTAATTTGTCCAGGCTGCTACAGTTTAAGGTATTATTTTTTTTAGTTTCTTCACAGAAGTATTGTTTCATCATAAGGTTATAGTCCTGAATCTAAAGTCTCTGCATGTATTTTTTTTTGTTTGTTTTAAGATACATACCAGAAAATTACTAATAAAACTCAGTTGCCACATTACAGTAGGAGGAGTTATTGAAAAAAGACCATCAGATCTAACTCATTTTCTATGGCTTGTAGTAAAAGTATTGTAATTGTTCACTGCTCTTGAGTAGACATTTTTGAGTGAGGAATGGCATACTTCCAGCAAGCAAAAGTTCATGGATGATAATTCAGAGAATGTTCTGGTCTGTGTGAACGCTCTGCTATCATTATTAAATCTATTCTGATGTATTGGGTGTCTCAGTTCATTTGTCGCTAAGAGTCGGGTTATTATAAGTGGGGGTAACTCAGAGATATGTGATCATTCATTTCTTAACTCCTATCTTGTTTATGCCTGGAAATGTTGAAATTCCCCCAAAAGGCCTTCATTTGGTACATTATAAAACCAGGAGAGTGTGCTGACCTTTAGTTTTTCTGTTGCTCCCAGTTTTAAAAAAGATGTAGCCAACTCTAATTTTCTTCATTCCGTACAAGCACAGTGATGTTACAATAACTTCTTATCATTAGACTTCCACATGTTACTGTAGATCTATATTTGAACTCATTTGTTTATTTAGTATTTTATTTGCACTCTTCTTATTTTTTTCCTGTGCAGTTTTCCTAGGAAGATAAGCTTGGTATGTGAAATTCTTTAATCTAAATTCAAGGCTTTAACCAAGACATAGATAGTCCAAATATGAGGGAGTTTAAAGAAATTAGCAAAGGCTGTAATTCAGACATTTTCTTACAGTGATTCTAATACTGAGATGCAGTAGCAGTTTGAAAGTAGAATCACAAGTTGCTCTATTTTGTGTGTCAATGAAAGGTGATGTAGGAATAGTTTCTATATCATCATGTAGACTTCTATATTGATAAAAATATGTATCATCCTTTTCAGAACACAGTTTGAGTTGGATGTAGGCTTGATAATAATTGATGAATAAATGTTGTAGTTTTTATAAGCAGTAAGCAATAGCCAAGTATAAGTTTATACTGTGGGCTGATAGCAATGTGACAGTGCATAACCACAAGAAATGGCAAAATGAGCAAAAGCTAAAGCAGAAAATATTTAATATTGTAAGCGCTTTTGGAAACGCCAATACGTTTCCTTCTTCGGACAAACAGACAAACAAGTTGAGGGCGTGAATATATACCATACTAGATGGCTAATTAAGCAATCAATACTTCGTACCCTCCTATTTAAAGCAACCCAATAGCTAAAATAGAAACTTGTTGCTTTAAATGGGAGGGTACGAAGTATTGATTGTTTAATTAGCCATCTAGTATGGTATATATTCACGCCCTCAACTTGTTTGTCTGTTTGTCCGAAGAAGGAAATGTATTGGCGTTTCCAAAAGTGCTTACAATATTAAATATTTTCTGCTTTAGCTTTTGCTCGTTTTGCCATTTCTTGTGGTTTAACAGTTCGTTGAAGTTCCGTTTGTTTCGAATGTGACAGTGCATGTTAGTTCTTGGAAATATATAACGTAACTGCAATAATTTCTGTATTCCATCTATACTTAACTAATGCAATATTAGCTACATACAAGATCATTTGTGTCATTGCTATGAACAATAGTACCAGGATACTGTTGTATTTTGGTCTCACATGTTACTGTAGTGCTAAACTAACACATACTAGGAAGATCCTTATTTAAATGACCATTGGGTAGTTTGCTTACACAAGTGATTAGAATGGCAGGCAAATAAGGGCCATCAATACCACTGTGTATGTTTCAAACTATCCTACAGTTACAATTAATGGGTCTAAGTAACAACATTAGAACTCAATAAAGAAAAGAAAATTTTGCCTAGTAAATTAATATGGGGAATGGCTACCCACAGTCTATTGATACTCCTGTGCATTCCCTACATTATTATATATTTGAATATAGTGCAAAGCCCAAAAGTGGTACATTATGGAATATTAGATGTCTAAAATTCAGGTGTCTGAGTTTACTATCATTTAGAAAGGAGTGCTATATAATCCACAGTTCACCTTGTTGCAGTACAGTTTAAAATTATGGCAAACTTGCTGTGGTATCATTACAAGACATTTCAGCTGAACAGTATTAGAAGGGTTGTTGTGTCTTTCAGCTTTTCCTGGTTAGGGATCACCACAGCAGAACTCCGGTCCACTAACGATTGGCAGTAGATTTTTAAGTGCCGAGTTGCCAGCCCTGACGCACAACCTTCAACGAAGGTACTCCCGTAGCTCACAGGAGACACATATTTAGTTCACAGGTAAGCAGTATATATTTGTATTACTTTTTTCTTCTATTTAAAATGTTACAACATATGAACTATATTTGCTCCAGTGGCTTTGAAGTAATGTTCCTGATACAGTTCATAGCTGTTAACATAACAGCATAAGGGCTAAAGCCAATTAAAATACAGACTCTGGAGTAAGTGATTATACATTTGAAACTATATAATTATCAAACAAAAATTCTTAAAAAAAAGATAGTGTCTCACTTTGACACATAAAAAGAGGGGTCTTATTCCCAAAGCAGACCATTGACTGGGTTAAAAACCCTGATCTTAATGAAGTCTTAAACCTTTTCATTTTATAACTAAATTCTCATCTCTAGTTGTCACTTTAGTTCCCAACAAATCAGTATTTAACTACCAGTGATGGTTCTCATCTCAAAGAGTCCTAATGTCTAGGCATAGTTTGACATGAAAATACCTGTAGCAAAGTGAATATAACTTATTTTGTTATAGTCTGACATTATTTGGAAACTGTTTAATTTTACAAAGTTGGCTGCTATATTCCTTTCAGAATAAGCAGATGTCACTTGTCATGGACCAAAAAAAAGAGTTGTATTCCATGGCTGGCTTCATACAAGCTATAAATAATTTCATCATAACAGAAATATCATTGAAATATTTTTTTTATAAATTAATCCCAGTAATGTCCTTACTTTGATTTAAGTTACCCATGTTTGATTCCTAAATTTTAGATTGTTGCACATGGCAATCCCAAGATCTTTATAATCAGTTCTTACTATAAGATCTGCTAATGCCAGATTAACAGCTGAAGCTAAAGATTGCTTTCCAAAATACAAAACACCACATTACTTATTACTAATTTTTAACCCTTGCTCCTTTAACTAGGCAGCTGCAATACTCAGATAATTATTGAATTTAGTTGTATCTCCTAGGTATGTTAAAAAGTGCAAATTTGATATCATCCATATATTTAACTGACCTGATAAAATTTGATGATGGCAAATAAAAAAGGGACAATATTGAAAAGAGTGGGACCTAACTTAGATTCTCTGTGGAACTCCCACTTGGACCCATTCCCAACTAGAACAATAAGTATTGCTCTTAATCCTCTGTTTCTGTCCTGAAGCCAATTTTGGACCCAAAGGATGACATGTGGGTTTATTGAATTTGATAAGTAGATTTAATAATAACACTGTGTGGTACACTGTTAAATGCCTTGGGTAAACCAGATAGGCTTATCATGCTCCGCTGCCAATATCCAAGGCCATATTAACAAGTTCATAAAAATTAATCAAATTCATGAGGTTGGACCTGTGCTGTGAAATGTCACTTAAAGTTCCTTTTAACTCATAGATTAATGCTTGAAGACATCTTTCAAAACTCTTGGCAATTAATGGAGTTAAACTAATTGATCTATAATTAGATATCTTGTCACATGCAGCACCTCTGAATTGGCACAATTTATATACATTTCAGCTGAAAGGTACCAAACTAGATAATAAAAGCTTACTGAAATGTTTGTTATGGTTGACGTTATATACTTATGGGAAGCTGACTAAAAGTTCCCTGGAGTTATTATCAGGTCCAGTGCTGTTATCAACTTTTATTTTAGTTAAAGGTTTCATTTACCAGTTCTTCACTAAATACTGGAGAGGTTGCAAAATCTTTAATTACAAAAGCAGTCACACAACAAGTATTCCATATCTATGCTGTGGATAATGGAATGGCTATTAAACAAACTGGCTTGTTCAGAACCAAAATGCAGTATGATAACCTCAGAAACTGAAAGTTCAATATTGTTAACCATATCTTTACCCTGTTTAACACAAGTAAAAAATCTTTTACTGAACCCTGAAGCTAACAATTTATTTTCATAACTATTTTTTTTCCAGTCTCTAATAGGACTTCAACCCTTTATTTACACAACTGCATGCCTTCTTGGCAGTGAAGTTATTATACTTATTCCAGATTCTGAATTTTCTTCTTTTCTTTTTCAATAATTTAGAGTGACAAGGTTACCACCATGCAAGAGAGAATTTCTAGTATTTCTTTATGACAGGTATTTTAGAGCTATTTGCATCTTATTTACATGCTTTCAACAGATAGATTCATTGTTGTTTACTAAGCTTATGACCAAAGAGCCTTTGTAAGCCTAGTCATTCATCTCAAGTCTCTGACAAGTTCTGTCCCCTAGATAAGTGTAAACAGGGGCTTTGGAGATGAAACATTTACAAGCAGGGGCCTGGGAGATGAACCATTTACAGGCTGCCTCTGTCCGTTAGAGACACAGGTGCCAAACCAAGGATGAATTTCCTATTCCCCATCCAATTGTCCAAGTTACACTTGAACTGGGTTAGGGAGCAACTCTGCTTCATATGGATGGGGAGCCTGTTCCAGAGAAGGGGTAGTCTCTAGGATACATGCATATCTCTCCGTAAGGTCCTATTTACATGACAGGCAAGGCTTAAGTCTTTAGAATGGGTAATTCTGGTACTGTTTGTTTTGTGGATATGTAAGAGGTGCATCAGAGTGGGGTTTGACAATGCCTTGTATGCCAAGCATAGATATCCCCTCAAAAGCCTGTAGGAGACAGAATACAGGGATACGGCCTTGAGGTGGTCTGCATAGGACATGTTACTTATGCCCTGTATTCTTTTAGTGAAGAGCCTCTGTGGTCATTCCAGTTGTTGGATATGCATGGTTAGGTACATGCCAAAGGGGGCATTGTATTCAGTGATAGATCTGATGAATGTCAAATACAGTGGAACAATGACTTTCTTGGACCTAGATGCCATACCTTTGTTTATAAGGTACACAACACAGAATGATTTTCTCACTACTGTAGACATAAGATGGTCAAAGGCTCGATTACTGTTTATGTTTATCCCCATGTCCCTGACTACTGGGTCAACTCATACGGATATGTTATCAATAAGATAGTTACCAGGGGTGGATTACTTCCTGAAGGATACTATTATGCATTTTTTGGTGTTTAGTTTTAGTCTGTGGTGCTGCCAGGTTTACTATTGTCTATTCAAATGGAAAAACATTTTACATTCAAATAAACAAATGGTAATACCAAAAATAAAAAAAAACTACCTTTCACAATGTCAAACCAAATACTCAACGAATTTGACTCAACGTTGTTGTCAAAACTACTACTTGATAGCCATATAGGAGCTGGTGTAAATCAAGCTCCTATACACCTATCACGTATTGCGGGGGGGGGGGGGCAAGCCCCCCTGCACCCTCCACACCTCCCTACTAATTCTAACTCTGAGATCGCACTACAGTGGGGATGTGGATGAATTTCCACTCCCCACTGTACCGCGATCTCCGTGCAGATAGTCGAGTTCCACTTATACAAATGCAGTTGTGCATTCGCATAAGTGAAGTCGACTATCTGGTGTAAAACTGCTTGTGCATTCAACATTCTGTTTTTCAGCACATTGCAGCTGATAGAATGTCATTTGCACAAACAATAGTAAACCATGCTGCCACCAGTTGTTTGTCTGTGTCAACCCTTCCTGGAGAACATTTGTGCCCCTGGGCAATTCAGTGACAGCTACTAATTTGCAATCATTTGCAAATTTAATCAGCCAGAGGCCATTGACTTTGGACTTGACTTCAGAGAAGTAAATGCCAAAAAGAAGCAGTCTCAGGACCAATCCCTGAGGGACTCTGCTTGTGACTGGCCTCTTTCTAGAGGTGGATTGCTTAATTCTAACTTCCTGCTTCCTGTCTGTGAGCCAGCTGGCTATCCACTGGGAAACATAAGGCTTTGTATCTAACTCTTAAGTTTGTCAACAATGCCAAACTGGGGGATTGTCTCAAATACTTTGGCCCAGGTCAAGGTAGGTAGTATGAAACATTTTGCCCTCATCCATTGCATTGGTGAGCTTCTCAAAGAAGTTTGCCAGGTTAAGTAGGCATGAAACCAAATTGAATTGAGTCTAGTCTGTAGAGATTTCCTATGTCATTATTGATAATTTCCATGATAATTCTTTCCATGGCTTTGCATATAAGACTAGTGAGACTTATGGGTCTGTAGTTTCTGGGGTCTGTAGATGATCCACCTTTGTGCAGAGGGATGCCTGTTGCTATTCTTCATTCATGAGGCATAAAGATTGTTTGGATGCTACAGAGAGCCTGCTAGATCATGTGTCATGTGATTTAGAAGGTATTCTGGGATATTGTCTGGGCCCATTGATGCAATGTTCTTGGCCTTAGAGAGAGCATTAAGGACCTGTTCCCTAGTGATAGAAGGAGGAGTTATATTTGATGATATTTCCTAAGGGAAGGTTGATAGGGAGGGGTAAAGTTGGAGCTGAATTTGTCGGCCAATAGGTCTGTTATATCTTCTAGCTCAGTATAGGTGGCTGCATTTACAATGAGCTCTGCACACAATTGTGTATTGCCTTTTAGGTTGCAGATATAGCTAAAGAATGCCCTGTGGATGTCCTTGGCCTGGGTGGCCAAATTTACATCAAGCATGGCTTTGTTGGACTTTATTTGTCCTCTAAGTTGTTTGTTTAGTTTGATGAGAGTGTTTTTATCCTGTTGGGTGCTGCACCTCTTAATTTTTGCCATGATTTTCTTCCTTCAGTTATATATCCTATTGATGTTGTGATTCCACCATGGTGGCTTGTTTTTCGTGAGTTAGTTCTGTACTTCCTCCTGGTGGGTATAGCTGCCTCTATGCAGCTATTAATATGTTTGTATAGGGTTTCTGTAAACAGTTCTGTGTAGACAGCAGTGTTCTCAGGGTTTATGGGGTCTTGAAATTTGCATATTCTCAAAAGCATCCAAAACTGAGGAAAATTATTAAAATTTTCTTCCAAGGAATTAATCCTATCTATTATTTCAGAGTTATCATAAATGAGCTTAGTACAATGTGATGAGTTAAAATAACTTAAAACTGAAAACTCACATGCTATATGATCTCATCCACCTAATGGGAATAAGGGAATAATATTCATGAGTGCTGTTGGAATATTTGTAATTAACAAATCAAAAATACTGCTTTCCCTAGTTGAAAAATTATCAATCTGTACAAAAAAATTCAATAAGATTATATCAGAAAACTCTACTTCTAAATCCATGGCATGAATTCCATTACATAGAAAAACAAAAAGCAGCAGGAACAGCAGCAGTGTATACCAAAGAAAAATGTAGATCAAAAACACCAAAAATCAGGAGAAAACCAGGTATTTTAGTGTAAAATGATTTAATTAGAATTAAATAATTTTATACTAAAAGACCTGGTTTTCTCCTGATTTTTTTTGGTGTTTTTGAGCTACATGAATTCCATTACTACATTTTAAGAAGGGAAAAATTGAAATCATCCAAAATAATAAGACTTTCAAACTCTGTATATGTCTGTAACCTTTCATGGAATTATATCTCATAAAATTAAGATAGAGTAGGACTTTTATAACACACTAATAACCTTACAGTATTATTTTCAGAGTTGTCTGCAAGTTCTAGAAAAGTGGCCTCAAACTGATGGTCCATAGACAACAATCTGGAAGCTAAATTATTTGTCACAAATACTGCCACCCTGCCATCTTAAGCAATCATAAAGTTTGAAACCTGATATATTGATTGCATCATATCACCAGGGCTCACTAATCACCACATCATAATTGTTCTCTGTACAAAGTTACTGATGTTCCTCCATTTTATTGTTTAAACTATGCATATTTGTGTGATCTTCGTTCGGCTTTTTCCCGGTTAGGGGTCACCACAGTGGATCACCTGTCCACACACGATTGGCAGTGTAGTTTTACGGTGTTGAGTTTCCATCCCGAAGCCCAACCTTCCACAGAAGGCACATTCGTATTTGTGTAATAAACCATTAATATCCAACTTTTGTGCGCATTGACTCTTCTACATTTAGAAGTTGACCCAAGTCAAAAATGCTTTACAATATTTGACAATTTTTTACTTAGCAATTTCCCTCATGGAAACTGCAGTGAGAGCGATCTCTGCCAAATCAATTTTCTTTTTTTTTTTCATTTGTAAAGTCATACCATACCCTAATAAAATTTTGATGCACATAGATTCACTTTATATTTTAAACATAACTTGAACATGTCTTCAGTCAACTTATTCTTGTAATATGGCAGGCAGTGCATGCAGGAAGTCAACCACTCCTATGAGGTTTTACAATGGAGTCAAATGAGTTTTACCTACTAAGAGTTTATGTAGGCCATCTAAAAAGCTTGATTAGCTTACATCAGCTTGAACTTGGCTCACAGACTTTTCCTTATCAATATCTGTAGCAGGTATTATGGATTTTCTAATCACATAATCTCCCAAAATTAGCATGCACTTTGCTGTTGAATGCAGTTATTAATGTTCTCATGTTCTGCTCTCCAGACATTACTCTGAACATTTCCCCTTATAGCTCTACATTTTAACAGTTTGTCCACATTATACTGGAATTTCCTCACTACTACTATTGCTTCTTCTCAACATTTCACCCATATGACACCCTTTATTAATCTGATCAACGTTCAGTTTAAAACTAGTCCTCTGAGAAGGGACTAGATCCATATTTTGGATGTGTAAACTGGAATGGATTTCACATAATGAGAAAACATCTATCAGTTTTTAATCCAACTTCAAGTTATAGACAGTACAAGGTGAAAGAGCATCATTTACAGGTAAATATAGGGATGAACTGTTTGCAGCCTTGATTGAGGTTGATATATTCCTAGATTGCTTTGGTTGCAGCTTTACAGTGACTTAGAGATGGAATCAGAAATGAATGAACCATATGAAGATTTTATGATTGTGTATTTATTTGGAATTATCCTTTTTGCTGATTAGGAAAGTCCAAGTGGATAGAATTCATTCTCAGTGGATGTGGATGACTTGGGAGAAAACCACCCTCAAGTAAGTTAATGAACAGAAATTCCATAACTTTGTAGATATGATTGCATACTTAGAAACATTAGGAAGTTTGTTTCATGCAATAAGGAAAATAACCAAAAGTACTATTTACAGATCATTTGTATACAAAATAAGTGACAGGGAAGTACAGCAATAGAAACACACCAATAGAATTATAATCTGAATCTTACATGAAAATCCTGCTACGGACAGAGGTAGCTTATAAATGCCTGGCCCTCAATGTCCTATTTGGATACAAGACACTCAGGAAAACTTGGCTTGGCTTAGAAAGCACACCTCCCCCTGGTCGTTAGCCTAATAACAGTCTATGCACAAATCATTTATTATTTATTTATTTAACATTTGTTTACTGGAAATCCAGAGCCCATTTTCAGCAGAGGCCTGGGGAAAAACACTCCAGATGTATGTCTTTGGAATGTGGGAGGAAACTACAGCACCTGGAGGAAACCGACATGAATGCAGGGAGGAAATGGGACTCCGCACAGAAAGCACCCAGGCCGAGAATTGAACTGGAGAATGTCTTGCTGTGAGGTGACAATGCTAACTGCTGCACCACTGCACCACCCTGCTTAATTACAAAATAGCACTGTCTGTATACTGTGTATATATATATATATATATATATATATATATATATATATATATATATATATATATATATATATATAAAACATACAACTTAAAGCTTTCCATAGATGTATCTCTCAGCTAATATGTATGTATGTATGTATGCGTGTGTATGTATGTATGTATATATATATATATATATATATATATATATATATATATATATATATATATATATATATATATATATATATATATATATATATATATATATATATATATATATATATATATATATATATATATATATATATATATATATATATATATATATATATATATATATATATATATATATATATATATACATATATAGATTGTCATCAATTAGCTCAACATGTATGTAGGACTAAGTACATCTGTCTGTAGGATATAGTCTTACAATTAATATGACAATACTTCTGAACTGATCTTATGAAACAGAGTAGTCAACATACACTTCCCAAGTCAGCAGTGAGTGATGTCTCCATTATGGGCAATAAGATGTTGATGCTTTCTTGACAGCTTTTAAGCATGCATGTATTATGCACCAAACTGGTCAAAGCAATGGCCTGCAACCTGAGCCACTGTATCCCTTGACCACAAGATGCTTTTAGTCAAATAAGTAATTTAGACTGTAAAGAGCATGAAGGTGTGAAAACTGCATTAATGTGTATTTCCGTTTAACTACTGACACATTCATTTAACTACTGCAACTTACTGAACTAAATTCAGATGTGTTAGGAAGGAAGTAGCAAGTAAACTAACTTTCTTCATGAAGAATGATGTTTATTTGCATAGATGGATGGAACGTATCAATGCAATAACAACAGAACAACTACTAGGCTTATTTGCTAAACAGTAATTTTGCAACCAATACTGGAGAGCTTTGTCTGTTAGTTGTCAGAGAGTTTATGAATTCAATACAGCCACAGTAAGTGCTGCATGCCAGCTTGTAGTCAGCCATATCAGAGAAACAGTAGTTTGGCTCCAAAAAAGTCTTATAACATTACAATGTGTGGAAGACAGAGACATTTCAGCAAGCTCTTCTGGTAAAGGAGTTTAGTGGTGTCTGAGGTGGAGAGGTGCTTGGGTGTGACAATGTTTTGTATGCACCCAAGCGTACCAGTCTGAATGTAAACTTCTCACAGAAGACAGTTACAACTGGGGCAACTAGCACTAATGTAACAAATGTAGTAATACTGCAGTGACAATCTGCTGGGAACACGAGGTTTCAGATACACCACATATATTGTATTCTGGCTGAAGAAAAGTAAACCACTGCAAGGAGGGATACTGCATTTAATGTTTTGTTATAGTCATTAATGGGAATACTTCTTGAAGAGAAAGACATCTACTGATAAAAGGAGGAAAGGGCCCTCCTTGACTGGGAAAATAGTAATGGAAATAAGGATATTGCAACAGCTGATACTACCCTTATAAGGGATTAATAGGAAATTAGTTTGTCAACAATAAACCATGCACGTGCATGATACCCTATACCTAAACTGTTGGCAGACATAAGGGGTTGGTAAAGAGGTGCCCTTGGTAGAGGTGAAACGTTAACTGGAAGATAGGGGTGAAATGCATTATGAGATAGATAAGGTTAGAGTGCCTTCTGACTCCCAGCCATAGATAATAAAGTCTCCTGGAGAGAGAAATGAGTTCTCAAGTGAAATTTATTTCAGTACCTTAAGTAAAACACTCCACAAATAAAATACATCAGACAAATACAATGGATTTTAACAGCTAAAACAAATAAACATAATAAAGATAACATACTGGTACAAGTTTGAAAGATCTAGGTACATCTAGGTACATCTTGGGAATCAGTAATAGCTTTTCATGGGACAAGCATACAAGATGCATCACCTTTGAGAGTATCAATAGCTCCTTTAAACAGACAGGACTGCGGATTTGCAGGTTTGGTAGGTTCGTTAGAATACATTATCCTTCTACCTGTGAATGACAGGAAGCAATTGCAGATGTTTCAGCACAGCAGTGACAAGAGGGCACCATCAGAGTTATGGTTACAGTGGCCTACACATGATAGAAGTGCTCACGGTTGGAACAGAATGGTGCTAGGTAAAGTGTGTTGCATTAGTACAGGTGGCAAAGACTAATCATGGTCAAGTCATCCTAAAAGAAGGGGAAAGTATTTGCTTTACAAAGACTAGATTGAATATTTTAGAAGACCAAGGAACAAGTCCACAATTAGCAGAATGCAGCAGTAAGATGGATTTCATAACTTCAAAACAGTGCACATACAGAAACTCCATCCAGCACAATTCTGGACAGTCCCATCGAGACATTTTTTTAAGGTCACTAGGAGCAATATGAATAGTTTGTAGCCAAATGTGCGATAAGTGTTGGGTGTCTGTCTCACAATCAGTGGCAGAAATGCTGTAAAAGGTTTAAAGCACTGCACAGGCTGCTGGCACTCCAGAATAGATTGATCAGTGAATTCAGTGTCTGACAGAACTTATTGGACAATATTATTGTCTTCTTGCATGTGATACCTGAAGGTCAGGAAGAGTAACATTTGTTCTGCCTAGGTTTGACCTTCAGTAGATTATTAAAATGCCAATGCAATGCCCCTGCAATGCTATCTGCTGTCTGTTTTCTGCTCTGCAAATGACCATATTACCTCTTGTGTGACATATTTGGTATATAGTGGACATGATGTGGGCTATCTAGTTGAAGACATGGGTGATAGCCTTATTCTTGGGCGTCACCAGTTTATCTGATATATCTGCACTTTAAGAAGAGACTGATCTAACAGGGGAATTGGGTCAGTATGTATATATTGTTTAAAATATCTGCACTGTAGCAGTCTAATGTCAGGTAATCAAATCAGAGTGAGCACTGTAAGAATTGAGTAAGGTAATGTTCAGACTAGGATGATAGCTTTACCTCTTAGCTCATAATGATCAATCTCATTCGGAAGTTCAAGTGCAAAGGGTATTGTACAGTTCATAATAGGAAGAAAACAAAAATCTATCAATAATCTGAAGTGATTCTTGTACCAGGCTCATTCATGACTCCAATGTTGAAAACCTCTAAAATTAATATGGTAACGATTATTAAGGAACAAGCATCCAGACTTTGTTCATACACCATAATTCATTTAAAGGAGTTCAGTTGTCCAGATGGAAATGCTGAGTCACTGCAGAAAGTATTCCACCAGGAGAACTGAGTAATGAGAATGCTGACAGTTAGAATGAAGACCGAAATTCACATCCTGCCTAGTCTCCACTACAAATGAGAAATCAACATCGAGTAGCAGATCAGAAGCAATCTATAACTTGGTTTTAATGGACCTTGCATTTAGCAACAGTGCCCTAGATAGAGCCAAAAGACCTAATTTCCTTTCCGTTTGTCTGAAATTTTCTTAAATGCAGACATAAATGGGAAATGCAGCTACCTTAAGAAAGGAGCTTAGTGGAATTACCTCTGAGTCACAGCCACAGTGAGAAGAAAAGACTAGAATTTTCTGGAAATTAGCATTGGCCAGAAAGATCTGCCAGTCATTCAGTCTTGATTTAGTTTTATGATTGAGTTACATGAGAACTTGACAATGGAACACTTAAAGGGACTGTCCTCCTGGACTTTATCAAGGTCTGTGACTCAGTCTCATCCAGGCAGCTGCCTGAAAAACTTCCGAAGATGGAAAAGGTGCAAGAGTGAGAAACTGGATTTTCTGGCAACTTGAAAGTGAAGCCAAACAAAGAGGTGTTTAGAAAGAAAATTTAAGAAATAAGAAAGGGAAGTGACTAGTGGAGTATTGCAAGAGTTCATTATAGGGCTAGTGCTCTTAAACACTTTCATTTAGACATATCTGAGAGGATGAAAGATGGAACAGCCTTTTGAACGGGTGATGTAAAAGTAGATGTGGCAATAACAGGTAAGGAAAAGGTTTTAATGAAGAGCAAAGATTCAGTGCAGACAAATGTAAAATTCTCTGCTTGTGCCACAATTGTCCAGGTGTGCAGCATCTGCTGGGTAAGTAGAAATTATGGTTACTGTTGAGAACATGACCTGGAATTATTTATCACACTTGGACTGCATAATCAAGTGCAGAGTAGGATGACTGCAATGGCAGTGAACAGAATGATTAGGTATATACTGAGTGTGACAGATATCCAAACTGACAATTCAGAGTGTGCCGGACATTGAATATTATATATTGTTCCACATTAACCTGTCTTGGTGCTTGATAGTGTCTTAAGTTCAATTAGTGCTTGATAGTGTCATAAGTTGACTCAATGGTACCAGGTGATCTCAGGAGGTGCACAATGTTATAAAATCCTTCTATGCCTGCGTGACACTTGTCTGGTGCTTTATGAACTTTATTAACATCCCGGAATCACTGCACATGTGAGTCAAGATCTGATTTAGAATACGGAAAACTGCAGTCTGGAGCACTTATACAGTATCACCTACATGACACTGGAATGTATCAGATGCTAGTATAGCCAGTGACAGGCAGACTGTCTTGCAGACTGTGTTATTATGTGTGGTGCACATATCTGGCAAATAACATGGACTATCACCTAGTCCAGGTGATAGCTCACAATCTTCCCATGGTCTAAGAGCTAGTTAAGGTGCAGCATTGCATGGTGCTAAGCAGACTGCCATCTGACTGGACCTTTTTCATCAGCTTATACAACTGCCTTCGCCATCAACACATTTACCTGAGTGGCTGTGTTTGCAGGAAAAGAAAGGATGCTGCTGAATGTGCCACAGTGTTGGCTGTCATTCTTTACCACTTGTCACTGCTGCCTTTTAAAAGTGAAGAATGCCTTTTCAGTCTTTTGGCACCATGTGCATGTTGTTATACCATGTCTACACCATTTATCACTCTGTAATGTGAGGGTAGGCATTCTTTTACAATTACAGATGTTCTGCAGTCTTTCCCAGGTTTGATGTAGTACTTTGTCCCAAGAATAAATTACGTGAAATCCAGACTGAAATTTTTCAACTGGCTTGTAGAATATTACAGCTTCTTCTTCAGGCTTTTCTCAGTTCGTAGGTTGGTACTAGGCTGTCAGCCCTAGGGGCTATACAAGCCAAGCCATAACAATTCCCTGGCCTTAGGGGTCACCACAGCGGATCACTTGTCTGCTCATAATTGGCAGTGGAGTTTTACAGTGTTGAGTTGCCAGCCCAGCACCCAACCTTCCTCGTAAGGTACACACATGCATGCACTCATGCCTAGGGCCAATTTAGAGTATCCAATCCACCTACAGCATGTCTTTGGGATATGGGAGGAAACCACAGCACCAGGAGGAAACCACGCAACCACAGGGAGGACATGCAGACTCCACACAAAATGCACCCCAGCCGAGGATTAAACCGGAGAACCTCTTGCTGTGAGGCGGCAACGCTAACCGCTGCACTACCGTGGCCAACCCTTATAGAATATTACAGCTGATGGCCAGAAAATGGAATACCCTCTATTTTGTTCATTGATAAATCCATAGACATAAGACCACTAGCTACAGTTACTGATAATTAATCTGCATTTAGATGGTTCAGTGATTTGATAACTTATAAATCTGCAAATTACTTCCTTAGTACTAAGGACATTAGCAAATCTACATATATCCAGGTAACACCATAATGTGAAATTTGTATCACCATATCTATGTCATAGCACTGGAAATATATAGAAGTAAAAAGGTGAATTCTTAACATGTGTTGTTAAATCCATTGTTATTGCCAGTTTTCTAGCATAGGTCACATATAAATATCCCTGTATGATTTGCACAACCAGTCATAAACATTAAATTAATCACTATAGACAGATAGTGAGATAGATATACAGACAGACACACAGGCAGACAGACAGTTATCTGTGGTGGAAACAGATAGGTATAGATTTAAAGGAACAAGGTTAGATGAAGAATAAAATAATATGTTGGACATGGTTTGCCTTGTTCATTAATAAAGGGTTTTGAGGATGGGAGGTAAAAGTATTTGCTATATGAAAATGTCACATGATCATGAGTTCTGCTAAAAAGAGAAAAGATGAGAATAATGTGAATATTTAAGATAGGTGTAATGATATACTCACCATGAATATACATGCAATGAAATGCAATTGGGGAAAGTGAAGGTACATGTGGACAAATAATATATTTTTATTTTTTGTTTGGTTAGATGCATCTGATTGTACAATAATAGGAAAGAAATATGGCATAATATACTATTGATGTGAGATGCATGAGCCTGCACCACATTTATAAAGTAGGATGGGCTACTAAGGAGGTGTATGCAGGATATAATGATATGTACTTTACTAGCATGGAAATGAGAAGAATATTTATTTATAGGCATTTAATTACCAGGAAAGTTCAACTGGATAGAAGCCCATTTTCAGCGGAGGTTCAGGGAGAAAAGCTCCAAATTATTACAAAATATTTTAAGAACAATAATTTTACAATCTTCAAAAATAAAACAAAAACCTCTGCAGTTTAAATAATTATAACAAATTAGAGTTGAAATAAAATTATTGGTTATGAATTGATACAAGTTATACGACAATCATTTGATATATATAGACATTTTAGACAGTTTGGAGAGAAATTAAAGGTAATTTAGTCTAATACAAACAGAAATTGCAGTATGAAGTGAGGGAAAAGCAGGCTTAATGTATATTTAGAGAGAAAGTCAAGGAAGAGAATTAGCCAGAAGTAAGGAATTAAGTGAAGAAGGGAGAGTAAGGAGATATAATGAATGAATATGTACTTGTTCACATTTAGGGATATAGTTTATCTTGATTTTGAGCAAGAACAAAGCTAAATTGTAGCTAGGAAGTCTTTCAGAGTGGTTTTGAAAGATACCAGGGAGGGTATAGACCTGATGCTTACAGGTAAGGAGTCCCAGGCCTTAGCAACCTTGTACAACTACAGAAAATGTCCAGCAGATTTGATAGGCTTGTAGACAAACAGGAGTTTTTTGGTCACTGGATCACAATAATGACTGTGTACATAGTTGTGTAGAACGTTTTTTAGTGCTGGACAGGCAGATGGATGCTGGATAATACTGTAGGTGGTAAGAAGCTGTGTATATGTAAGTTGATGAGACAGTTCTAACAAATTTAGGCTTTTTAGTGCTATGCAGTGGTGGGTTCTGAAAGGGCTATGTGCTGCAAATTTAGCAACTTTGTTATATTATTGTTCAAGTTTTGATTTTTGTGAAGTGGGAAGGCTAGTAAGGATGGAAGCACCATAAAGAAGTGTGGGGGGAAATAAGTAGTGGCAAGTATAGCTTTAGTTGTGTCAATGAGAAACTTTTTGGCTATGCAAAGCATCCTTAGTTTTTGATGTGTTTTTCTTATGCAATTTTGTATATGCAGGTCAAATATAAGCTTATCATCCACTATCACCCCTAATGATTTGCTATGAGAGGTGGCTTCAATGGTTGCATTATCAAAAGCGAGGACTTTAAATTTAGTTTTTTTTTCATGAGAAAGGGATTTGAGGAAAAACTAGTAGTAGTCTTTTTTGGATTGAGCATGAGTTGTGAGTTACAAATCCATGTTTCAGTGGTTATTAAAACTTAATTTTTTGGAGGTGTACAATGTTGTTAGATGTGCAAATGAGAGTGGAATCATCTGCATATTGTATTAGGGCAGCCTGTTTTGTGGATGCACAAAGGGTGGCAGTGAAAATGTCAAATGACACTATTTGTTTGTCTATAGTGATTCATTTAGTGTTTATGACTGAATGTGCTAATCATACAGTACTATTTTAGTTGTGACCTGTGCTAGAAATGTGATCTCAAGATGAGTGTTTGCTATAAATGTTGAAAAGAATTGCCTAACCGAAAAATGAAAGGTGATATTTTAATTTGACGTATTTTTAGATTACTTAAAGGCATTTAAATATGTTTTGGGTTGTGATGCTTTTAAGCTCTATAAATTTTTTTTCAACAAGAAAGGAAGAATAGAACAGTGTCATGGTCAAGAAAAGGCAAGAATAGAATGAGTCAAGCATTGGTATCAAAAAGAAAAGCATATGTTGGCACTAAAGCAGGATGTTCAATTGTTTAGGGCAGCTATTTTTACCTCCTTCCACACACAAAACAGCTGTCCATTTAGAAACACCTGCCCACCTTATCACTCCATATTGTAACTCACAGTCCACAAAAAGTCAAGTCTAAAGATAATTGACATGAAGACTAAATCATAAAGTTGTCAGATTCGCCAAGCTTAGTGAGTTTTTCTATGATTCCTGAGTGGGGAATGGTATCAAGAGCCTTGGCCAGATCAAGGTAGGCTGCATGACCCACCTTGCCTTCATCCACAGCTCTGGTGACTGACTCAAAGAAGTCGACCAACTTGAGCAGGCATGATCTACCCATCACAAAACCAAACTGTGTGGGATCCAGAGTTTGGAGATTCCCTATATCCTTGTTTATTAGGTCCATGATGATGTGTTCCATAGCTTTGCATATCAGACTCGTCAGGCCAATAGGGCTATAGTTCCCAGGGCCTGTAGTTGCTTCTCCTTTGTGGAGAGGGATAACTGTAGCAGTGTGCCATTTGGTAGGGACAAAGCATAAGGTGAGGCTGTGATTGAACAGAGCACACAGGTGAGGTGCCAGTTCACTCTGTAGTTCATGTAGAACACAACCAGGGATATTGTCAGGTCCCATAGAAGCTGGGTTCTTGGCCTTGGACAGTGCTGTTTTAACCTGTGCAGCAGTAATATTGGGTGCCTGGCAATCTACTGGTATTGTGATCAGTCCTTGGGGGTGCGAGGGGGGTAAAGTTGGCACTGAATTTGTCGGCCAGTATACTGACAATATCTGCTGGCTCGGTATAGGAGATACCATTGTGCAGTAGCTCAGTGCAAATCTAGGTATTGCCATGGAGATTCTTTACATAACTATAGAAGACCTTGTGGTTGTCTTTACTATCTGCTGCAATTCTGTTTTCATACCTAGCTTTAGAGGATTTGATGAGGGATCTCAACGTTTTGTTGAGGCAGATAAGGGAGTTTCTCCAGTATTGGGACTTCACCTTATTCCACATCAGTTTCCTTCTTCTGCTGTAGAGTTTGTTTATGGCAGGGGACCACCAGATTGGCTTCCTTTTTTTGGAGGAGAGTGTCTTGGTTCTGTTGGGTATGGCGAGATCCATGCATTTGTGTACGTGTTCGTACAGTGCATTGTTGTATGATTCTGCACTCACGCAGAATCATACTTTCTCCATTTGCATGGGTGCTGTGAAGTTAGCCAACTCTGTTTTTAGGATTCCAAAGTTAGTTTAGGAGAATTTTTTCATGGTGGTTACCTTTGCTGGGGGGGGGGGGGGTGGATTTCCAAGGTGATTAGTTTGTGGTCGGATTTAACCAGGGAGGAGCTGGCTATTGGTGTAGAGCAACAGTCACCCATGTTAGTAATGGCCAGGTCAAGGATGTTGCTACCTCTAGTGGGGGTAAGAATGAGCTGGTCCAGGGCATTGGACCAGCTCGTTCTTACCCCCACTAGAGGTAAGAATGAGCTGGTCCAGGGCATTGGAATTAATGAACTCCAGGAAACATTGGGCAAGTGTATTGGTACAGGAGTAGTTTACCCAGTTAATGCAGGGGTAGTTGAAGTCACCTAGAAAGAGAGTGTTAGGTTGGACCCTAATATTCTCCAGGGTGCTTAGGAATGTGGGGTGCGAGTCTTGGGACATGGTTGGGGACCTATAGCAGGCTACGACCAGAATCTCTGTCTTACCCAATGTTAGCTGCACCTGAAGTATCTCTGATGCATTATGTTAGGCTACCAGTCTGGAGGTGTGCGCATCCTTTATGAATATATACTCAAAATGTTTTCCAATCGAGGCTACCCACCATGGTTATTGACTAAAATTCATAATGAGGTGGTTAACAAGTGCAATAATTGTGAATATAAGCTCCTCTTGCAGGAATTTTCCTTACATCAGGAAGACACAAGTATGGCATCTTTGATGAATAGCAATCAGGATATTGTGCCTCAGGCAGGATCTGGTACCCTGAATATAACCCAAGGCAAAGAAAATGTTTTTTGCTCTTTTGTTACCACATATTAAAGTAACAGTTTCATTATTTCTGATATCCTGAATAAAAACTGGAAACTTATTATGGGTGACCAGGATATCCAGGACAGACTGGGGTTACATCCTAATATTGTGTACATGCATGCGCCTAATTTAAAAAGCATTATGGAGAAGCAAGTGGTTAAGAGCAGTACTAACACTGGGAGGATGGTTCCATGTGGAATGTGTAGTCAGTGCAAACACATTTTTATTGGTACAAGTGTTAGTGTAAGGGGTAGAAATATTGATATAAAAGGAAAATAATCTTATTATTCCCAGTCAGAGGTATATATTGCTTTGTGCTTGCAATGTCCTGGCTTTTATGTAGGCAAAACTGAACGTAAACTTTCTCAGAGAATATATGAACATCAATTATGATATAGCCCTCACGAAGGAGAGTAATACCTCATATCGGCATCTGACCAAGTGCCCTGAACATCAATTTAAATTTGTGGTAGTGCATCAAATTCAAAAAAGTCCCTATAATGGCCCTTGGAAACTATAATTGGAACAAAAAGAAACTTGGTGGCAAATTTATTTGAATGCAGTTTTTCTCCCTGGGCTGAATGGCAGTATTTCCATCTCCAGTACTTTAAAATTAAAACATTTTGAAAGATAATAAGTACAGTTTTTAAACTCGTGTCTGTCAACAATCATGAAAGTTTTTTGTTTTATTTGTTTATATATTTATAAGCATATAAATAGTTTTTCATATATGTGTTCTATATGTTTTTTTAAAAAAAATTACATGCTTAAAGACTTTGGTAAACAAAGGGTTACTATTAGGGTTGCAGGTTGCAATTTGCATTTTTTTATCATTGTTTTAGATTCATTGGTTGTTGGACCATGATGTATTTCAAATGTGGTATAAGTGGGATAGATAACGTTTTTTCTTTATCTGAAGAAGTTTGTTTTTTGTACCTGATGAAAGTGCTTATTTTCATTAAAGTTTGTGTCCTGGGATTCTACACACTGCTGTGCTTTTTTAGCTTTACAGATGGGTATGTGCCAACACACTGATAGATGGGTATGTGACAACACACTGATAGATGGGTATGTGCCAAAACACTGATAGATGGGTATGTGCGAAAGTACCAACAGATGGGTATGTGCCAAAGCACAAACAGATGGGTATGCACCAAAACACTGATAGATGGGTATGTGCCAAAGCACCAACAATTGGGCATGTGCCAAAGCACCAATAGATGGGCATGTTACAGTAAATATCAGCAGAAGAATACAGAAAGGGATTGGTTCTATTTTTACTGAAAAAGACAGACAATTACTTAAAAGCAATACATGTGGAATGGCAATTAGAGCAACCAAAACTTACCAGTTGTCCTGAAAAAGCATTGGTCACTTTTAGTTACCTCTTTTAAAGTATATAAATTGAGATAAACAGCATTCTATGGACAAAAAGAACCTCATGGCTTTCCTTCTATTTAAAACCAACCAGGTGAAAGGGAGCTACCCCTTCAACTGAAATATTTTATTATAAACTGTTGAACCTAACATAGCAATGAAGCATGTGATGTCTGATAGTGAGACATTGTTGCCAACTATTATCAATAAGACTATTTCAGTTTTTTTGTGCCTGCAAAAATAATTTAGTGCAATGTTTAATTGGGAAGCAATATAAAGCAGCACTGTCTTGATCATTTGATAAGTTCTAACTTGTGATATCCAAAACTGAAAAATAAAACTCAAATACAAGCAAGAATAGAACAGAGAAATTAGTAACCACAATAAATCTGGGTTAAGAAGCATGGGGTTACAGGATGGTGAGAAATTAGGTGGTTTTGTTTTTGAGAAGGAATAAATACTTGCTGAGTAGAGGGTTATTGCTGAAATGTCGTTATTTTCTTCAAGGTAATGTACATTGTATTAGGGTTATCATAGTGTAGAAAGATCAAAAAAGTGTTCTTCTCTTCAACTTTTCCCATCTAATTCGTTTTCCCTTTATATCAATATCTGTGGCTTAAAAATTTCAGCAGTAATTCCTTTTATGTCCTACTTTGCATTTCCATTCTTTTATTCTTTTTGTATTTTCATTTGCTCCTCCAGGGAACAGGTGTCTTTAAGCTTCATGTTCTCTGGTCTCTTTTCTTAAAAACTGCTCCTTATTCACAAGGATAACAAAGGAAGCTTCCAGTCTATGTCTTACAGCTAATTTTGTCTCCATTGGCATAGTTTCTATTTTGTTTCATCTTTATCCTGCATTTCTTCTAATACTCTTTTCTGCTTATTTCTAATTTTCAGAACTTACTATACTTGATTGGTACTTAATAAAAAGAAAACATCTTACAGTTGCATTCAGATAATCACTGATACTCAAAATTGCATAATATAAATAAGATAGTTATGGCCTACTAGCTAGTCTTGTGTTTTTCAGAACTAAGTGGTACTTATATGCATCCATGCAGATAAACCTCTGCAGTAACTAAGGAGCTTCCATCCATCTCTGTCAGCTGGCTTACTCCCATTATCAATAAAACAATGGAAATGAGCAGGCACTTCCTATCTAAGTAGCACTACTTCACTTGCATCCATATTGCTTCATTAACAGACATACTTAACATTTAATAAAGTACTGTAGCATACAGTTTCATAGACCTTTCTAACCATCAGTGGCAGGAAGTATTAATTTTAGTGAATTACTATAGAGAAACTGAATGCACTCATAACAGTAAGTATTCCTATTCAAATCACAATCCCTCCACAACCCCTTTTCCCATTTTTGCACATGGGGTCAGGGTGTCACTTCAACAGTGACAATCATCTAGAGCCAAGTTTGACAGTACTGGGTGGCTAGCCCTGCCATAGCTGTTCTTCCATACCACATACTCACACCTATGGCCAACACAGAGTGTCCAATCCACCTACTACACTTCTTTGGACTCTGGAGCACCCAGAGGAACCACACACAAACACAGGGAGGACATGCAGACTCTGCACCGAAGGTACCCCAGCTGAGAATCGAACCAGAGAACCTCTTGCTGTGAGGCAACGATGCTATCAGCTGCACCACTGTGATGTCCTATTCAAATCACAATCATTGTCAATTAATGCTTTCTTTAATGGCAGTGTTCCCACTTAACAAATGATTAGTTCTGATTTGTATTCAGTTTAATCATTATTTTAGTATATATTGCTCATATAATACAGCAGAAGCAGGTTTCAGTGCTCTGAAAGTTATCATATAGAACAGTTTGGTTGTCACAGATAAGATCAGTTTTGTTTTTGTGTTAAACAGCTGCCAGAATATATAATTCCAAAATAAAAAGAAAGCTCCATACACCAATACGCAGGCCAGTCTTCTTTTAAAAGAGGCATAAATCCTTGCCATAACTGAATAACCTCAATAAACAGAGATGGTTCATACTCCACTGGTTTTAGAAACACCTCTCCAGTAATATCCCTGTGACAATTGAAAGTGTGCAGTGTATAATGCACATTATGTCATAGTATTATTCTCTTATATTTTAATCCTGTGGTGTGTGGGGGTATAATTGCCTCTTCCCTCATATTAACCCTTTCTCTTGTTATACACTCAGATTATTTTCTCTATACATTTGTATTCCCTTGACTGAAGGACTGCCTTTTTGCCTCAATTAAATACAGTTAATCAATACTACTTTAGATGTTTTCTACAGCATAGTCCTTTGCTAAAAAGTCAGAAATGTTACAGTTCAACTATGTGGTAGCTAAACTTTTACAAACAGAAAGGAATTACGGCATAATTCTCTGGAAATGATCATACCTGATTATCAGATATTTTATAATATTTTCTTCCAGCACAAGCAAGTCATGTGACACCAGTATTATCCAATTGATTCTAAATCTCTAGTAATGCCTGACCCATGGCATGTTGAGCTTTTGCTTTGAGGTTTCTTTAATAGACTGGTAAACCTTGTAAAAGAAGTCCCATTTTAGGAGTTACATATTCCCATATATGGCATGGATTTGTTCAAACATAGCTGAGCTGTTTTCTTATGTCTACTTCACATGTTCTATTAGTGTCAGCTCTGCATTTTAAAGGAGGTAGGACCCTTGTATCTGTAGCCTTAACCAAGGGAATAAATAATCTAACATGCATAGTGATGCAATATGTTCACAGTGTGAGCCTTCTATCCTAAATTGGAGAAACTAGGTACATTTAGTAATCCTTGGTCTTTTGCTTGCCAAATCAAACTAGATATTTCACATTCTACAAACCAAGACACTGATACCTGACTGAGAAGCATACATGTCACAAACAACAGGCAAGATAATGCATTAATTTTAATCATATTAGTTCTCCTCTAGAAGTGAAGAAGGAAATTACCATAACTTTTCAAATCTTTTTTCATGTTATTCTCAATATTGCACACATTGTCATTCTATAGCTGGACCACGTTTTCAGTGATTCATATAGGTTCATAGGTTCATGGGTAGGTACTAGGCTATCGGCCCTAGGGCCCATACAAGCCTAGCCAAAAAATGAACCCTGGCTTTCGCCTCCCAAGAAAATTATTTTCCTGTGCCCTTGTCGAGCAGAGCCACAAAAGTGATCCCCAGGGTGAATTTCCCATTTCCCATCCAATCATCAAGATTTTTCTTGAAGAGTGCTAATGAGGAGCTCAGTTTGACATAGATAGGTAGTCTGTTCCAGAGTATGGGAAGTCTCTGGGACAGGAATTTATCCCTCCAGCATGTTCTGTTTATTGTGGTGACAAGGTTTAGGTCCCTAGAGCGTGTAGCTCGGAGGGATTGGGATTTCTTTAAGTGGAACATGTCCAACAGCTCTGGGTTTGACATAGCTTTGTATGTTAGGCAGAGATCGCCCCTGAGTAGGCGATATGCGATGGAGTAAAGCTGTAGTTTTTTGAAACGGTCTGCATAGGGCATCTGTTTGAGGCCAGTAATCCTCTTTGTGAGGTATTTCTGTGGTCTTTCCAGTTGTTGTAGATGTCTTGTGAGGTACATACCAAAACAGGCATTGTACTCTATAATGGGTCTAATGAGTGATGAGTAGAGGGGAACAATGACCTCTTTTTTTCTGGATGAGAATCCTTTTGTGATGAGATGAGCCACATAGAAGGATTTCCTGACCACTGTGGCAATGTGATTATCAAAGGAGAGACTACTTTCCACCTGTGTCCCAAGGTCTCTTATCACATTTTTGCATTAAGTAGACTACCAGCTATGTGGTAGTTCATGGATACAGAGTTTTTACCAAAGGGGATGACAATACACTTTTTGGCATTGAGCTTCAGGCCATGGCTTTGACACCAGGTATCTGTCTCAGTGAGGCCCTTTTGTAGTTTGTCTACATTGTTAGGAGTTTCGATTATGGCTCCTAGTTTGCAGTCATCTGCAAACTTTGTTAGCCAAAGACCTTCTGTGTTGGCCTGCACTTCAGAGAAGTAGATACCAAACAGGAGAGGACCCAGGACTGAACCCTGTGGTACTCCACTTGTCACTGGTCTGATGTCGGATTTGGAATCCGCTACTTTCACAGTGTGGGTTCTGTCCGTGAGCCAGTTGGCAATCCATCTTGTGACATAGGGATTTATACCTAGTTTAGTGAGCTTATCTATAATTCCAGAGTGGGGGATGGTGTCGAAAGCCTTGGCGAGATCTAGATAAGCCGTGTGAACAATTCTACCCTCATCTATGGCTTTGGTGACTGCTTCAAAGAAGTCAATCAGGTTTAGGAGACATGATCTGCCTTTTACAAATCCAAACTGGGTAGGGTCCAGAGTTTGGAGATTACCAATGTCTTTGTTTATGAGTTCCACGATGATACATTCCATGGCCTTGCAGACCAGGCTCGTCAGGCTATTGGGGCGGTAGTTCCCGGGGTCCGTCGTGGCTCCCCCTTTGTGGAGTGGGATAACTGTCATGGTGCACCATTCAGTGGGTACAAAGCCTGAGGTGAGGCTATGATTGAACATGGTACTTAGGTAGGGTGCCAGTTCATTCTGTAGTTCGTGTAGAACGCAACCTGGGATATTGTCAGGTCCCATGGATGCTGTGTTTTTGGCTTTGGAGAGTGTGTTTTTTACCTGTGCAGCCGTGATTATAGGAACTTTGCATTCTTCCGGTATAGAGATGGGCCCTCTAGGGGGTGAGAGGGGGGTACAGTTAGCACTGAACCTATCTGCTAGGATGTTGGCAATATCAGTTGGTTCTGTATATTTAGTGCCATTGTGCTGTAACTCAGAGCAGATCTGAGTGTTCCCATTTAGATTCTTGACATAGCTATAGAATGCTTTGTGGTCGTCTTTAGAGTCAGTGGCAATTTTGTTTTCGTAACTAGCTTTGGAGGATTTTATGAGGGATCTCAGCTTCTTACTGAGGTTGACCAGGGAGTTCTTCAAGTCATGGGATTTTACTCTTTTTTGCAACAGTTTCTTTTTTCTGTTGTAGAGTTTGTTTATGGCAGAGGACCACCAGATTGGCTTCCTTTTTTTGGAGGATAACATCTTGTTTCTATTAGGGATAGCATGATCCATGCACTCGTGTAAGTGCTTATAAAGTGCATTAGTGTAGGATTCGGCAGTCATACCTCTATTGTCCGTCTGCATAGGTGTCATGAAGTTTGCCACTTCTGTCTTAAGAAGTGTGAAGTTGGCTTTGGAGAAGTTTTTTACGATGGTTTGCCTAATTGGGGGTGGGGGTGGGATGTGGATGTCTAGGCTGATTAGCTCGTCGTCAGATCTGACCAACGAGGAATTGACCTCTGGTGTGGAACACCAGTTTCCCATGTTGGTAATGACCAGGTCTAGGATATTGCTGCCCCTGGTGGGGGTGTGAATAAGTTGATCCAAGGCGTTGGAATTTATGAATTCTAGAAAACGTTGAGCAAAAGAGGTGGTACATGAGTAGTTTTCCCAGTTAATGGTGGGGTAGTTGAAATCGCCCATCATTAGGGTGTTGGGTTGTACCCTAATACTTTCCAGTGTATCAAGAAATGAGGAGTGTGAATCTTGGGGCATGGTGGGGGGTCTGTAGCAAGCTACAATTTGGATTGCGGTCTTGCCCAGAGTTAGTTGCACTTGGATAATCTCGGCTGCATTATGCTGTGCAACTAGCCTGAAGGTGTGGATATCCTTAATGAATATGGACACGCCTCCGCTTTTAGTGCTTCGTTCTGGGTTAGGTGACTGAAAGGTGCGGTATGAATTGTAGCCTGCACTCAGTTGAGTGAGCAAATGAGATGGGCCCAGAAGGAGTATCCAAACACAAATTTACAAGAGGGGCGGGCAGTTTCAAAGCCACTAAGATTAACACCAAAACAGAAACAGGGAGGGTGGGTGGGAAAACTAACTGAAGAACAGAGTCAAAACTTCCAGTTCAGTTAATATTCATGCAACACAGTTAAATCAATTTAAATACTGTATTATTTGAAAAAAGTGCAGATAAAGGTACTTAAATTCTCTTATACGTCCAGTTGAATACAGCTAGATCTTAGCCGGCCAAAGCTGAGGTTTTTTAAGCAGAAAATATTTCAAACTGTACCACTTAAATAGGCAATGACAGGAAATCAAAGAATGTGGATACCCCCACACCTGCAATTACTAACAGATAATAATATTCAAGCAAGCACTAACTGAAGAACAGAGTCAAAACTTCCAGTTCAGTTAATATTCATGCAACACAGTTAAATCAATTTAAATACTGTATTACTTGAAAAAATGCAGATAAAGGTACTTAAATTCTCTTATACATCCAGTTGAATACAGCTAGATCTTAGCCAGCCAAAGCTGAGGTTTTTAAGCAGAAAATATTTCAAACTGTACCACTTAAATAGGCAATGACAGGAAATCAAAGAATGTGGCTACCCCCACACCTGCAATTACTAACAGATAATAAAATTCAAGCAAGCACTAACTGAAGAACAGAGTCAAAACTTCCAGTTCAGTTAGTATTCATGCAACACAGTTAAATCAATTTAAATACTGTATTATTTGAAAAAAGTGCAGATAAAGGTACTTAAATTCTCTTATACGTCCAGTTGAATACAGCTAGATCTTAGCCGGCCAAAGCTGAGGTTTTTAAGCAGAAAATATTTCAAACTATACCACTTAAATAGGCAATGACAGGAAATCAAAGAATGTGGCTACCCCCACACCTGCAATTACTAACAGATAATAAAATTCAAGCAAGCACTAACTGAAGAACAGAGTCAAAACTTCCAGTTCAGTTAATAATCATGCAACACAATTAAATCAATTTAAAACTGTATTATTTGAAAAAAGTGCAGATAAAGGTACTTAAATTCTCTTACACGTCCAGTTGACTACAGCTAGATCTTAGCCGGCCAAAGCTGAGGTTTTTACAGAGAGCCTTACTGGGATCACATAATAGCTGCACAGAAATCCTATCCATATTTATCAGGAAAGACAATAAATGTCAGACTTACCCTTGAACATTGTGTACAAAACATATAGTCTTATGATACCAAGGATGCCAAAGCTATCTTAAGGTCCTTCAAAATCCCATCACTGTCTCCCTCTCTAAAACACCTAAACTGGCTTGAATTATCCCACCAGCTTCTTCTCTCTCAGCTCCAGATCCAGTCTATCCTATACCAGCCTTCCTACTGCCCAGCATTATCCCCTCTCATTTCCCATTATTCTCCCTCCAGACTTCTCCGAAGCTCTAACTAAGACCTACTACAAATCTACAAACCCAAGTCTAAATTTGGACACACCATGTACAGCTATCACTCCACTATTGCCTGTAATAGGCTCCCACTAGAAATTAGGACCATTACACATTCTAAACAATTTAAGACAGCCACCAAAGAGCACTTTAAAAGTCACTGGTCCTGCCACTCCACTCTCCCTTCTTAAACATCCCCTACTTTTTATACCTTAATCTACTTTCTGCCCTTAACTCACTCTTCTCACTAGGTCTCTCTAATGTTCTTTGACTACTCTTTCTACTGTCTTTTACAATCTATTAAGCAAATCGCCTCAGATAAACATTCTATTGTAATTATATTGCCTTCATGCAACTACATTATGATAAAACTGGGTTTTTGTAACCACTTACCCCAAAAACCATATTCATCTTAATGACATGTTTTTTTATATACATCTTGAAATAGTTTTGCTACACTCCTGATTATTGACACTGTATAACGTTGTATTGCTACTTAATGCCTTGTAATAATCCTGTAACATTGCTGTTTAATGCAAATTTATACTGAAAATGGTATAATATGTTGGAGCTTTTCTCCCCAGGTCTCAGCTGAAAAAGGTCTCTTCAGCTCAGTTGGACAATCCCAGTCAACAAATGTAAAATAATAAAATAATAATAATAAAAACAATAATTAACTGTTAACACAGGATGAAGACTGGACTTCTGTACCATAGTGTCTTGTACATAAACAAGACAGACACATTGATGTAGTTGAGTCTCATTGCTGTGTATTATTTAGACAGGGTTATATGGTGTATATCATGTGCTTGAACTATACAAAGTTTGAATACATAGACAGTGAAAAGTTGAATCTCAAAGATTCAAAACAACATGTTGAATAAGAAAGATCTGAAAAAAGAAAAAAAAATGTTTATTTTGCAGGGAGCAAGCCCCCCACTCCATACTCCCATACCCCCTGCTACTTCTATAGTTGCAATGCAGTGGAGCAATGGGTAGCAAATTCACCTTTGGTGCAGAAGGCTGACTTCCATTCCCACACCAGGTAGATCGATTACAGACAGTGAAGTATCATGGGGGGGTGCTGTACTCCTGAGTGTGTCATCCTTTGGATGAGATGTTAAACTGAGGCCCCATCTGCTTGAGTTGGTGGTAGCTTAGGTGGATGTAAAAGATCCCATGGCACTTATCAAAAAGAGTAGGGGTTCTTTATTAAAATATACATACTTATTCAGTTATTATATACATATTTATAATATATACATTATAAAAATACAATAGCTCCTTATTTTATATTTTGTTTATCACAAACACAATAATCATTTTTGCTTTCCAACTCCCACTCTATCATCCATAACCAAACCTTATTTTTTAACATCATAGCCAAGTCCCATTTTTCATTAAACATAATTACTTTTACCCTTTGGCTCCAAATTAACCATATAATACAAAACATTTCTCTATCAGTCTTCATTATATAATTACTACTTTTATTATTGTAATATCCAAATTCTATCATGTCTGCATTTAAACTGTTTACTTCTTTAAATGCATGTATATACCTCAGATCTATTTTTTTCCATAGCATTTAAAAAAACATGTTTACTAGTTTCACATTCCCCATAAGCAAATCCTATCTGTTTTACTTTTGCAAGGTATGTTTGCCTTCACTGGCAGTTTTTATATCATCAGCCTCCATAAAAATGTTTATAGACTATTATATTTTTGCATCTTGCTATTCTTGTCTGAATGGCCCTTCTTTTTTCTTTACTTGGCCCTTTCCATGGATATATTCAAAAATGCATTTCAATGATATTATTGCATCATGCTTTTCTTCTCTTTTCAGTCCTTTTGACATTTATTAATAAAACAACAGCTACAGACCAAGAATGCAAGTTTATTACACTCTCTAGTGCCTCTGCAAAATGCCTACACTGGAGTACAAAAATCTATCCAAGAAATAACATATAAATAATCACAGTAATCAAACAATCAGCACAGTAATACATCAATTAAATAACATACTTCCAGTTGCAATCTTTGTTTAACCCCTTAGGGCTCAACGTATTGCATTTTAAAATGTAAACAGTTTCCTTATATAGCAACTTCTCTTTAAGACTTCTACCTTCTCCCATAAATAATTTAACTTGTTCTAAAATACATTTTAACAAAAAAGAAAGCATCACTGTTATGAAAATCTCTAAAATGAAGTGCCAATGGGCTCTCCAAGCAAAACATTTCTAACATATCTAGCATGCTCCTGTAATCTAATTTTGAAAGCCCTCCGGCTTTCACTAATATAAAATAACTTACAAGGACATTGTAAAATAAAAATGACACCTTGAGTGTTGCAATCAAACATCTGCACAGATTTAAAATTTATATTATTAATCTTAGGGAAATAATTTATAATTAATGGACATATGGAACATTTCCCACATCTATATGTACCTTTACAATCCCCCACAAATGGCCTAATACATGGACTAGGAAAAACAAATTGGTTATATACTACAAAATTAGCTATATTCCTGCTTTTCTTATAAGATATATCTGGAAATCTACTAATTAAACTAGATAATTGACTGTCTGTAAACAACATTGGCCAATAGTATTTAACCAGTTGTACTGTCTGTTCACTCAACACATTATATGTGGTTACCAAATAGAAATTTTCTATTTATATCATTATTATTCACTAGCTTCCAATTATTATTACAATAAAATCTATTAATAGTAGCATTTTCAACCCTCGTACTAACTTTAAATAAATCTTGAATCTGTTTCCTTTCAAATATTACACGTAGTAACTCCTTCCGAATATCATTCATTTTGTAACCCTTACTCATAAACATACAAAACGTTCTATAAGCTTCATCCAAAAAATCATTGTCATAAGTGCAAAATTTATTTAACCTTGAAAACTCCCCATAAGGAAGTGCTATAAGTAAATGATTAGGATGACAACTGGAACCATGTAAATATATATTATTTTCACAAAATGTTGTATGAACAGAAGTTATAACCTTTTTAGATTTGATAGCTCCAGTCAAAATGACATCCAAGAAATTAACTCTCACCCCTATTTGCACTCCATCAAGTCTAAATTGAAATATGTTAACTTGTAAATCACTAATAAATTGTTCCATCAAATACTTACCTCCTTTACATAACAAAACCAAATCATCAATAAAATGAAAATATTTAACTACATATTTAACATAAAACATATGCCTATATAAATAGTCCAACTCAAATTTAGCCATCGCAATATTCACATACATTGGGGCAAAGGGTGCCCCCATTGCTGTACCTGGTTTTTGATAAAAAACTTCATTATTAAAACTAAAACAATTATTCTTCAAACAAAAATAAACTATCTCAGTAATAAAAACATACTTAGGAGAATAATCTAGAAGCTGATACAAGGCCTTTATACCATGTTCATGTTGAATATTAGTGTATAGACTAGACACATCTAAGGTGACCCAACACGTCTTCCTCCCAAAGAACATATGTAACCTTCCGTAAAAGGTTTTCTATATCCTTAATATAGTAAGGAATACTTTGATCTATTGGAAAAAGATAACTATGTAAAAGAAATACCCAAATTACATAAAAAATATTTACATGCTGCTACTATTGGCCATCCTCTAAGTATATCTAAACCTTTATGTATCTTAGAAGGCAATAGAATGTATATCACAATTTATGAGACTAAATTTGCCTTCTATATCATTTCTGACAAAATAGCCAAGTTTGTATCCCTTATCCAACAACTTCTGATATTCCAAGATTGCTTTATTATAGCTTTCCATATCACTTCTAACATAAATACTATCATTATTTAGAAGATCATAACACATTTTTGCATATTGTTGACAGTTCATCGCTACTTTGTTGCATTTATCTGCTGGCTTAACTATGGTCTGAAAAAGCGATGTTAGTCATGAAAGTGCTTACCGTTTTTATTCTTTTACAATAAAAGTCTTCTGTATCCTTGTAAATAGTGGTGGTGGATGTTTTCTAAGTTTTTGCTACTATACACCACTGAGCTGCCTTTGGAGTGATTGTATTTTTTGGTTCCTTTTGGATTTTATCACTCTACTCATACCTATTTTATCTTTAGCAATACTAAGAATGTCATCAGCATATGTCAGCATAATCAGCATCTTTATCCCTTTCTTTGAAATATAACTCATCAATTCTATCTTTCTATTCATATGTATAGATATCACATTCATCACTAATACAAATAGTATACTACTCAAAGAACAACCTTGTCTAATCCCTTTCTCAAACTGTATATCCTCACTAAGACACACATTTCCTAATGCTTTAACTATATTGTATGTATAAGCTGTAGCACAAACATTTTTATCTTTTCACTTATATTATAAACTTCAAATATATCCCATAGCACAGAATGATGAATTGAGTCAAAAGTACTACTTAAATCCCTAATCATTAGCTTTGCATGTACTTTTCTATACAATATATCATCTACTACTTCCCTGATTATCAAAAATAAATCCTGAAACCTTTTCTCTTTTATACCATATACATGCCCCTTTACAACTCTGCCTACTTTGTCTGCCATTCTTTTTTGTAAAATTTTTATAAAAAATTGTAATCTGTGTTATTCAGTACTATTAGTCTCCAGTTCTGTAACTCTCGTCTCTCACCTTTTTTCCATATAAATCAAATCACTCCCCTACACAACTTTTTATACATATTTTTTTTATCCAACAATTCATTTAACACTTTGATAAACCATTTATTTTTATTCAATTTCATGCCCTTATACATCCTATATTCTATTCCATATGGTCCTGCCACTGAATATAAATTCACTACTTTCAAAACCTGTTCTAGTTCTTCTATCGTGATTTCTTTTCAAGTCTTTATTATCCTTATCAGACAATGAATATACATCCCATTCCTTATTAATTTTTATTGTATGTCTTTTAAATAATGTCTTAATATATACTTTTATTATCTTCAGAAATTTTTCTTGCATATTATATATATTACCAGATTGATTCTTTAACTCTGTTACAGTACTGTTACTCACTTTAAGTTTTTACTTAAATATGGTGCAAGTTCTTCTTTTTTCTTTGTAAAACATATATTTGCTTGTAAAATAAATACTTTATTTTCTTTATTTAACTGATATAGCTCCTATTCCTTCATTAGAAAATTGTCATCACTCATCTCCAAACAATCAAGAGGATCATTATTTACCTTACTCTGTCTTATCTTATCCATATTTTTTTTTTCCCAAGTCACATAACATTTTTCATACTTCTACTTAAAACTTAACTTTCATTCTGACCAATCATTTTAGAATTCTTTCATCCCAACATGATCTTGTCACAGTTTCATCTTATCCTGTTTTCCTGTATCATTCCATTTAACTTGTTTATTTTTTACATACTTCCCTATTTTTATACAGCCAGCATTTCCTTTTATCTTGATCCAAATTCCCCTATGAGCCAAAAATCTTGTCATTAAAATGCCTTCTTCCACTATTAAAAAGCTTTCTGATATCAGAAAATAGTATATTTCCATTCTTTTCTCTCCTTTTTTGTAGGTCTATGTCCTTTGATTCCAAATTTTTAACTGCCCCTATTTTATAATGTCCCATGCTAGTTTAACATCATATGCTTTCTTTTTCTGCAGTCTTAAATTACAATTAAAAACCCTGCTACAATACTCTCTTTATTAATTGCTACACATTGAATAGTATTTCTAAACATCTCTTCTCTCTCTTTTTAGCTACATATGCATAAATAGCAATAATTGTAATAACTCAATCCTTCCATCTTATATCAACAATTGTCATTCTACCTGTTATAACAAAGGTAACATCTAACAGTTGTATTGTATGTCTATATAAAACAAGAATTCCCAAACAGGCCTCCTTCCAAAATTACAAATAACCTTTTTTTCCCACCGTATTTCTGTTTGATATCTTTCAGCATGTGATAAGAATCTGATGTCTTCTAAAATAATATCACTTTTTTGCTTTTTACACCACTCAAAAATACCTATTCTTCTTTCTAAGTTTTTCAAACTATTATTAAAGGCTAATTAATTTTACCTTACTGTGATATATATATTCATCATTTCTCTTTCTTTTTTGTCCTTTTTAAATCCCTTTGTTATCTTCCTTTTTCTCTTTTGTACACTTTTACGAATAGAATTTCTTTTTTGTTTAACTGTATTTCATTTATTATCATCACTATCACTTAATCTGGACTCTTCCTACTCAATTTCTTCCATATTTAAATCTTCCTTTATATTAAATTTTTGTGACTTGTTCCCTACCCATTACATTAATTATTTCTTTTCACATTTCCTCTGTTTCTAATTCTTTTCCTACAATTGTATCCTATTTATCTTAGTTTGCTATTATCTCTATTATCTCGGATTCCACTTCATTTGCTTTTTCTTCACACACACATCCCAAATGTCCCCCTTTTATTACATTTAATAACATTTCAGTTCACAATTCCTTGTGCCATGTCCTATTTCCCCACAAGCAAAACATTTTATTTTAACACAATTATTACTTAAATACTCATTTTTTCACACAAAAAACCACATTCTTGGCTGGCCTAAATATCTTACCATGCCTTTGTCTCCTTCAGCATTAATAATACTTGGAATATGAAGAATACTTTTCATTTGCTATTTCAAAATCACATTACAATCCCAAGCCTCAGTCCATAAACTTCTATTATCATATACTTTTGATAAATTCAAAACATCTTAGATATTTTTAATAAATGCCCTTTTAAAGTCTCTTTTTCAACTTCAGTTCTGACTTGAATATTGACTTTCCTCTTAGTATCCCTATAAAAGGACTTATATACATATAAGTTCCATGGTGAACAGTTTTTACTTCTTTTCAAATAACTCTAAGACTTTTTCCATTGTCTGACCAGTCTCAAAAATAACATCACAAAATGTCTCTCTAGTGAAATATATATAAACATTGTTACCTCATTTGGTTTGATTCCCAATATCATAAATACTTTGTCCCATACCTTATATATGTTGAACACTACATCCTTCTTCTCGATCTGAATCCTTAAAAAGTCTTTTTCTTTAAATGTACTGCTTTTTCTCCTTTCTTACTTTCCTTCCCCACTTTAGTCATGTCAGCATATGATTTGTATTGACCTGTATCACTTCAGTCTGTTGTACGTCTTCCTCTGAATCCTTTCCATCAGTTCTCCCCATGATGTTTCTGTGTCATTTTCTGATTCACTCTCATTTAGCATGTCCATCAATAAATCATCCAGTAACCCTCCGAATTTGATGGTTGTAACAATACATTCTTGTGTTATAACCTCTTCATCAAATAGGTTTCATTGAAACAAATCTTCAGAATCCATAACTGTTGATTCTACCTATTTAACCTGCCCTTGAAAAGACTCATCTGCTTTTTCTGTCATCTCCATCACTGCATCATCTCCTAAAAAATGTCTCTTTAACATATGATTCCTTCACTGCTGTATTAAATACCTCTGCTGTTTGACTTACAGCACCAGAATTATGAATTCTATTTACAGTACCATCTCCTTCTTCCATGCTCACTCACCTGTCTTCTTGTTTCTCCGAGCCACCTTTGCACCTGGACTGGAAAACAGGAAGTGTTACCGCAAAAAGTATCCCCATATATAAATAGAGAAGGGGAAGTTCTCCAATTTCCCCTGGTAGTATAAATGCTACCATGGGTCTCCCCCCTGAAAAGAGGCTACTAGCCTAGTAGGACTAACCCAGTCAACAAAGGATAAATAAAATAAAAAAAATAAGTAAAATATAAACCAACTCTGAAATTGGAAAAAGGCAATTTCCCTGGTCTCCACTCTATCACAGTCTCATAAAACCAAATACAGGCAATGTTCAATAACTTAATTTTCTATCTTTAGCCACTATTTTAAGTGCTCAGAATTTTGGCAGTTTGAGGATTTGAATCAAAGTCATACACACTCACACACACAAATATATATATATATATATATATATATATATATATAATATTTCATTGAATCAGTCTCAGCAATGTAGGGCACAATGAAATTCAAAGATCCAAAAAATGGGCCAAACTTGCAGAAACAACCAAAATCAGAAGCAATGTAGGTGCTATATCTGTTACAGGAAGCATGTCCACATGAAGAATATATCCAAAAAACAAGCTCTACTAACTCCACTAGTTAAACACATTCATTTTCCAAAAAGACTTCATCAGAACTAGTGGAACCCTTATTTTACAAACTTATCAATAGTCATTTAATCATGTGATTTGGTTATGTGACTGTTAAAGTTCATCACTTAACGAGATCACTTAATACTAAACTTTAAACTAAGTATAAATAAATATAGAAATGAATATTAATAAAAAGTGGAATAAATGCATAGATAATAACATAGAATCAATAAGTATTTAAAAACATGCAATTTAAAATCATGTTACAATAAAAAATAATGTCATGCAATAAATATCAGTATGACTTTTTGAAGAAGGGCCATAAAGTAAGAGATCATTTCACTTTTTCCCCATCTACCCAAAAATACATGTGGAAATAATAGTACACAAATTGCAGTTTGACTGCTTGCATTTTCAAAGCACAGTTTTTAGATGTCGTGTCATTCATCCCAGGATATATTAGCAATTAACTTAATCTGCCATAATAGGTCTTTATATTCACTCTTATATTCCCATGGCCTTCTTCTTGGGTTATAAGAGACTTGTTCAATGACACAGAAATAAAATTTCTTATAGTCCTGACATTCCAACATGAGCTTATACAGTGCATTAGTTTACTTTCTTTTCCTAATCTCATACAAATGTTCATATTTCTTTTTCCAAAGCTTTGCTCTGTTTTTCCACCATAAAATGATAGACAGGGCCACAAAAGGCTATATAAATGACTGCTACCATCACACAATAATGCATTTCTTTGAAGTCAACCTATGCTCACGTGTTTTTAATTCTAAAGTATTAACATCATAACTAAGTCCCACATTTCTGGTCCCCATATTTCCATTTAGGACTCTATTCTTAGAGTCAACCTGCATGTTTTTTTTTAAACTTTCCTTTATGCTTTGATACCTCCTGAACACAAAATTGAGATTCTCCCTTAAATGTCTTTAAGATCATTAAAACTTTCAAAAATCTCCAATTCCTTCTCAAAAGTAACTGCACCAAGATACTGTCCACACTATATTTTTAAACATGAGATCTTTTGTAATCTTTTCTGTTAATAGTAACTGGACTGTTACTGGTGAGTCCTTTTCCTAAAGTAGATGGGAATATATCCATTCTCTTTCTCCAGAGCTCATCTCTTGCTTCTTAAAGGACCTTTTCTGTGTAGTCTCTGTCCTTAACCATGTCAGTACAGCAGTTAGTTTTCCAGGTTTGTAGAATTTAATAGGATTGTTTATACTAGACATATGATCTTTTTATTAGAGAAGTTCTTGCTGTTATAAAGCTTTACTTGGAGGCGACTTCAGGAATATTTCCCTCTCTCTCTCTCTCTCTCTGTCTCTCTCTCTCTCTCTCTACCATTCTTTGCCATCACAGTTTTCTTAGTTTCTGTTTTCTTGCAAAAGGCCTGGTTGTAAGACTTTTGGTTGTTCTTTCCCCAGGAACTTCTGCTTCAATGCATTTTGTCCTGAACATATGTGCACAGTTCCTTCTGTACAGTTTGAACAACAAAATATCTTGGTTCAACTGTTCTAATTACTTTTGTTTCATATTGTGATGTTTCCTTTTCATTATGTATTCTATTTTTTTTTTCTTTTCTGTAAATTTGGCAGTCTTTTGCAGCTTACTTCTCATTGTATTTTAGACTCTTGTCAGACTTTCTTTTACTTTATGTTGATTTTTAGGCATCACTAATATAGATAAAATATGTCATTATCAGATGAGCTGGTAAGACTGAACACCTGTATAGGAATATTCTTGTATTATTAAATTGCAAACTGATAGTCCTCATAACTTTTGTTACAGTTCTTCTTTATGGAAGTTTTGCTGTTTGAATACTATCTAATCGTCCATTATATTACAGATGGTGTGAACTGAATATTATAGATTGGAATTCATGAACATGCACAATCTTTTGAATTCCTGACTTTTGTGGATTCGTTAAGAACACTGCTCATATACCTTCTTGACATTTACTCGCAGCAAAACTGGCTTACTTAGATCTTATCAACATCTGAATTAGGTTTTAAGACACCTTTCCAGTTTACAAACCAATATCCAGGCAATATTTTGCCCTAACAGCTTTTTAGATGTGTGTTATCTCAGGCATGTTAAGTTCAAACTTCGTAAGATGTTGTGTCTTTTCAAAAAACTCTAAATTTATGACTTGACATTTGCACAGCTGCTTAAACTTTTTGATTGTGTTTTATTTCCTTTCACATTTATATATGACAAATATATTCGTCATTTTTACTTTACATTTGCTCTTATTTAACTTGAATATATACTTAATATTTTAGATTAATGCAAATGCTATGATTGTTTTAGCAACAGTGACATAATGTTTACCCATATTGCTGACTCTAGTTACATTCTGCTGACATGTAAGTATTCCATTTGTTGTATGTATGTATGTATATATATATATATATATATATATATATATATATATATATATATTTGGGTCTAGGACTTTTGCTCGAATGATCAAAAGTCCGAACCCCAAATGACCGACGATACTTACGCGAAAGTGCTTTTCACAGAAGAAGCACTTTCGCGTATGTATGCCTGTTGCCGAGGCCATACTATGGTGCGGATAAGGGAAATTTCCCTTTTCCCCACTGTAGTGTGGTCTCGGAGGGAGAATATTAAAGTGGGGGGGGTACAAAACGTTAATATAGTTTTTTTTTTTTTTTTTTTTTTTTAGTAACACGCTTTAAAGAAAGTGCTTTTTCAATAAAAGCGCTTTCATTAAAGTGTGTTCGGTGGTTATGGATTCGGATGATTGATCATTTGATCAAACATCCTAGATATATATATATATATATATATATATATATATATATATATATATATGATATTCTCCTAGATAACATTTAAGCCCATAAATAGATTGGTATAGTCATGCAAGATATCACTATTATAACTGCACCATGTTTGAGAAGTCTTTATAAAGTGTTGGACAGATGCTCTAGACATGAAATCTTTTATTTTAGCCAAGGAATTTGTTATACCTTACAAGCCAAGCAACACAAAATGGTAAACGTATTTACTTTTTAAGTGCTACATTTTAAGAAATAATTCATAACTTTTATTTTTATATTATGTTAGTTGTGACACCACCTACCCATCAGAATATATTAACAATGTGCATATAGCTTCTTGTTTAGCACCCTTTTAGACCAGTGCATTAAAGGAATCTACATGGAAAAAATGGAAACAGAAACCCCTCATATAACAATTTATATGACCAATACTTGTCACTAAAAAGCCTCCTAAAATAGAAACCAATAGCGCCAAGGCAGTATATTTAAGAGTAAAGCAAAATGCCTTAACATCCAAACCAAAACCTTTTAGGAATGAGATAAATCAACTTACTGGTAATATTACTGACTCTTCTACACCGACCCAACAGATAACATTCCCTAATTCCTTCTATAATGAATATAAGAACTTTCTTCTCTAAACTATAAATGAAATTACCAGCTCTTTCTAAATAACCCCTGACACAGTGGCATGACTCTCTCATAACCCTACCCACTAGCTCCATATTCTGCTACTTCTCATTTCACTGCTATAACTAAGAAGCACATTAAATCCCTTTCAGCATCAGAATTCAGCCTGTTGCACCCTGCTTTCCTAAGGCTGTCACCAGGAGAAAAAGCAAACTCCACTTACATCCTTCTTTAAAGTTTCCACTTCCAATGGGTACAGTCTCTCAGTTATTGAAGCACAATGTTTATTCCTTTGCCTAAAGCCAAAGCCCCATCTAATATTACAGACTACAGACGTATATCTTAAATCTGCCTCCTTACTAAAATATTGGAAATGTTATAGCAGCAAATGTTCGATGTTATGGACAACTCTGTGATAAACAACATGGTTTTAGGAACTCCTTCAGTACTCAGACAGCCTTATTATCAACTTGAAATTCCATTTATACCAATATCAAGAATGGACTTGTAACTGATGACATTTTTTAACTTGACCCATGCCTTTGAAACTGTGAACCATAGCCCTGTAGTAAAAAGCTACATAAACTAATTGTTGTTTAATATTAGTTGCTTTATTAAAAATAATAAATGTAAACTATTACTGTGCAGTCCTTATAAATGGTGAATTACTTTCCCATGGTGGTTGGCCTTGTAGTTCCTAAAGTCTCTTTGAACTTATGCTTCCAATGAATCCTTATATAAGTTAAACAGCAGACACAACCCAGTCCAGGGATTACACTATACCTTTTATAAACTTTTTTAAACACTCACATTTAAGTCTGTTTCCACCACTATACATCTTAGCCAGTTATTATCCCTAAGCAAATCATCATCCACTTTTACTTATTCACTAACATTCTTTCATACCTTCACTTTATCTCTCTTATCTGGATTTCCTGCACTGAATCCCAATGATTTCTTTCACATTTGCAATCCCCTTGGCCTTCGTTTCATAAAACCTCTTTCAGTTTCTTTTATACTGTTCATTATCCATATCATTCCTTCTATAATTGGTTCTTGAGTTGTTTCCCATCTCCTTCTTATCCCCTTTTTAGCAATAATCAGCAATAATGTTATTACCATCTTAATATGTGTTTGTTCCCGAGTCCCCTCCACCTATCTGACATAGAAGAGCAGAGCTTGTATCTGCCACTCCCACCCCAGGATCTTCTGAATTAAATTCTGTGGTTCTTTTTTAAATCCCTGAAGTGTAGTGCATGTACAAAAAATATGGTACTAATTCCCTTCACATATTCAACGAGCCTTACTAGCCTCAGGAAACATTTTATAAATCCTACCTTGGGTATAAAAGTAGTTTATACAAGCACTTCCAAACAAATATTCTAAACTTTCTACATGTTGTTGCTACCCTGGGTTCTTTGCCTATTCCTACCCAGTGTTCCTTTGTACTTACCTTCCCTGTTGCCTTCTGCCATTGCTATATTAGATTAATCATTGCTTTCCTTGCTTTATAGAGTCTACCTATTAAACTTTTAGCATTTATATCATCTGACTTTGCTTCTATCTGTACTTTATTTCTGGTGTCTCTAATTTCCTTTTTATTTCAGCATAATATTTCACTAAGATTCCATGCAACCCCCATATTTCATTACATCTACCCCCCCCCCACTCCAGTCTAACTCCTATCACTCACATTTGCTTTTCTTGCTTTATCCACTTGTTGGTCACAGCTGTACCAACTGATAATTTTTGTTTATCTAATTCAATGGAACAGACTTCAAATTTCAAGATTTGTAATTCCGTTGTATTCAATGTCTCTTCTTACACAGTATAAAGCAATTTCAAAAAGAATTTTATTTTGCTTTACTTTCACCCCCTGTGACCATACATTTAATCTTTGTGCATTTAAACTAATCCCGTCTTGTCTAAGCATCATCTACCAATTCTACTTTAAATTATGGGTTTGACATTGGAGGCAGTGAACTAACCTCAGTTGCACTGCCCTATGATAGTCTTGTAATTGTAGCACTTTCAGTCCCCCCCCACCACACACACTTTCATTACTGTACTCTTGATTTTCCTTCTTTTATCAAATTCCAAAAACCGTTCCCCAAATCAAATATAAATAACTGCACTGAACACATTATTAAGGGAACAACAAACAATTTTATTGCCCAAACCCTCAGTTCTATGTCTGTCCTTATGAGTTTCTACTTTCTTATCATATTCAGGATCTTATTTTTCATCAACTACAAGTCTGCCTTTAGGATTATTTAGAGATTTTCACTATCCATATCCCTACATACTATAACTTAAAATTATCACGAAGATATGGATATTCCTGCACCAATATAAAAGAAGCTTCATGAGTCATGCAAACTACATAAACTTTACTTTGGTGAAATGACATTAAGTTGGTTCAGAAACTACTAGCATGATAAATCATTTCACATCTACTCAGAACCAGTGTCTGGAAAAGGTGATCTCAGCATGGGAGTCCCCTACGGCTTTGTCATAGGACCTCTTTTATTCTCATATAATTATAATTATGTACGCAGATGACAATATTCTACATCAATTTAGAAAAACATATTGATTCCTTCAAAAGGCTCCTCAATCTAAATTCACTTAGCTATATGACTGGCTCAGTGCAAACAAATTACAAATTAGCAGCAATAAATCAAAAGTCCTGCTTTTAATCATAATGCACTCAAAAATATCACAATGCCAAAAATATATTGGTGTAACTCTAGATCCACTTCTAAACCTTAACATATACTCAGTCAACATTGCTTCTAAATCAATGAATCAGCTGAAACTATAGTATAGATTTTCACACCCTCTCTCCATAGCTGCATGCATAGCAATAGCTAAAAATGTCTTGACTCCAAAAATAGAATATTCTTTTCCAATAATCACGCTCCAGTCTGCTCATAAAACTCAAAAGGCCAGTTATATGAAAACAAAATGCTTAGATATGCACTACTGCCAGATGAAAGTTGTCATCATTGCAGCCTTTATGAAAATGCTCACTGGCTTCCTTTTACCAACAGAGCTACTTTCTTATTAAGTAATCTTATCTTTAAAAGACTAACACAGGGCTACTGCACCTCCCCCTATTAAAAGTGCTCCAAAATTAGTGAGCTAAATTACTCCCTTAGAAATACCCAAGAAGCCACAATCACACTAACCTGACCTAGATTCCAACTTGCTACTGGTGAAAAAGTCATGTGGAATTCCTTACCCAAAGACAGAAGAACTTCTGAAACACAGTGATATTTTGAAAAACAGCTTAAGCAATCCCTCAGTTAAGAATCCAGCTGCACCTGTTTTTGTGACAGAGTGGTGTCTACAATTTAAGTCTGCCATTTAATACTGCTACATTAAATAAATTCTTCCAGACCATAGGTAAATATAATTTCCAGCATATGTAGATACTGCCTTATGTACATGCACACTTCAATGTGTTGCAGTAATGCTGTGATACAGTTTATAAATACTGCAGTATTGTCATATCTTATTCATTACTTAACTGATGAATCTTTATTTCTCTATGTTTGCACCCAGGTTGTGACTGAAAAGTGTCAGTGTACTAGTTCACTTAGCTGGTTGTTAAATTGTAAAATAAACTGATAATGCTGTTGCACTTCTCAAAAGACAGTCTGGACTACACAGTCAAATGCCTTCTTCAAGTCCACAAAACACAAATAGATAGTATTGCCAAATTTCCACAAAGCCATTCAATGTTTGTGCAAGGATAAAGAAAGACTAGGGGCAGGATTCACGAAGCCTCCGTGTAAGAGATACATGGCTTACACGGAGGCTGCAGTTAAACGGTGTGACGTCAGCATGTCATGCATATGCATGAGGGCATGCTGAATCAAACCGAAGGCTAACACGGTCCATGGAAGACAGTAGGAGGCGTGTCCGTAGGCTGAGCTCTGCAAGCGGACACGCCCCCAGAAGAGTAAAATTGCCCAAAGTAAACACCCACGACAGAGGCCATGGAAATGTGAATAAACACAACACAACACATGCCCCCACAGACTATGAACATAAAATATATAAATGAACATGTTATATATTTTTTTTAAATCATAAAGATGTTTGCCCATGAGTGCGCTGCTTATGCTGGCGTGCCCGTAGCTTAGCCACAGTTAGCAGTCAGTGGAAAAGGATATAAGAACTAAATATGCAAAGTAAGCCAAGAAGCAATAGCGTAGTGGTAGAGACGTCGGCTGAAGGGAAGGCATTCATGGTTCGAGCCCCCACAACACCAATTTTTATTTTTAGTAAAATAAGCACGAAACAAGTCCCTGACAAACATGTACACATATAAAATCATAGTTTATGTAAAATGTAATGAAATAGTCCATTTATTTTGAAGAAATGTGAGATAACAAAACAATAAAAAATGCGAGATGTGCCTATAGCTGAGCTACAGTTTAACAAGGTGAGTGCATCTGCCCGTAGGTGAGCAGTGGTTTAACAGGTTTAAAATGAGTGCCCGTAGGTGAGCAGTGGATTAACACGCTGAAACTGTGTGCCCCTAGCTGAGCTGAGTGTAATATGCGTGCTAACAGCCAAATGAAGCGTAAACCAGCGTACCCCGTTTGCGCGAAGCTGCGCATCGTGCCAACAAGCTAACCGATGGGCAACATTGAGCAAGCCGTATCAAAACTGCCTTTACACAGACACACCCCTCAGCCTGTCTAGACTGTCATAAAAAATAAAAAGCAGTGGCCAGGTTCAAACCCAGGATACTATGCACCATAGCCAAGGTACCGAACCACTAAGCCATGACAGCAGTACCTATAAATGCAGTAATAGCAAATATATAGGAATGAATACAAAGTGGAGCATGACAAAGCAGGTTTTGTGAAGTTGATACAATTCCAAAATGGCCAATCACAGATATGTGCGGGAAAAACGGCATATATAAGCCCCATAGGCAGGAATACACAGCATAAACGATTGTACAACTAACTTGCAGCCAGAATGTCAGGAGTAGGTGAGGGTAGTTGCTTTCGAGCACAGAGGTGGGGCGTTGAGGAGTCCAGATACATGGTCTGGCTCCTAGTCCACAATCATGAGGCCCAACTCATGCAGGGCCAGATCCTGTGGGGAGCATATATGGCTGAGGCATGGGACCGGTTGGCTCATGATCTCACCAGTGCCACAGGGATTCCAAGGACTGGTGAGCAGGTTCGTCATCACCATGCGGACCTGAAGAGATGCAAGCAGGACCAATTGAACCTTTGGATCCAGGAGCCCTGGCAAATGCCCAAAGCCCCACTACTGAGTAAGTTACATTTAATTATGTATGTAAGAAATTAAACTAGCTGATATTATGGAGATGTGTATTCCAATATTACTTCATTTATATTACAGCTGCAGGTGTCCGTTCTGCGAACCGCAGAGCCTATGGCGATAGGCTGGTGTGGTTGCGCCACCAGGCAGGTCAGTAATCCTCTCCCAGTAACTGTAAAGAAATATAAAAGTATGACAGTTAGCAAAAGAGTGCAGTGTAGTCACTAAGTAATAGCATGTAAAAGTAATAGTGTAAGAGTATTTGCAAGTATTGCTTGATTACAAAAGTGTGTTGCAGTCTGTAATCCAAACAGAAAAATGAAAATGTCTGAAATAAAGTCTGAAATAAAGATGCCCCACCTGTAATATAATAGTACACAACCTGCAGCAGGCTGAAAAGTACAGCTGCAGAAGATGAGCAAATCACATGTGTGAAATATACCCCTGTTGAAATACTGAAACATGACAGAAGTGAGATTGCTGGAAAGGATTGTAATAACTACAGGTAAAACATGTCAATAAAGCCTAGAAGTAAGTACCATCCTGAATAGTAAAATGAAAACAAGTGAGGGAGTGTGAGAAAGAGTTATGAATCCACCAATAAAGTAGTAATAACCCCTGAATAAAGTATACTGCAGTCAGTACAGAATGAAATGAATGTGAGAAGCAAAACCAAACAGCGAAATCTGTTCAAAGTGTTGCTGCAGCTGGAATGTGTATCCCAAAATCTGGATATGTTGCTCTCAGTCTGCAATATGCAGATAGTATGATTGTCTGACATACCAAACATCCACAGTTGTCTATAGCTATATAAAGCAAATGTAGCAGGATGATGTAACTGAACAAAGCCAGATATGAATGTGTATGAAGAACAATAAAATGTATATTGATGTAGCAGTAACAGTCCTATCACCAAATTAAAGTAGTTATCATATAGGAAACTGTAGTTAGAACAGTAGTGTGTATATATGTGCAGCTATTAGAAATGTACAGCATATGCATTGGTATTCGAAGGTGTTAATATTATTTTCTTCACCCCACCCTATAACCACATATAACCCATTCCACATGAAAATGGTATGTGCAATCACAATTAACACCCCTAGACATTTGCCCTGTTGGGTCATAAATATTTGCATGTTCGTTGATGCATCTGCCCTGTTCATACATCCAAACCTGATGGCCTGTTGCCATCAATCAACCCTGCATGTTGTTGGACTGTGTATTGCTGTTCAAATTATGCATGTGTTATGCTCGCTGTTCAATGGTGTGAATATCTGGGTGTTTAGTTAATGGGAATACTAATGCATGCTGTTACAACTAATTGCGAATGGTATTATATGTTACTAACCCAAACTGTCATGACATAATGCAAAACATAGGACGACAGGGAAGGCAGGTTCCAGCGGACCCACCTCTCCCACCTCAGCTGGCGAGTGCACCTGGCACTAGTGCCCAGTCTGGACCCTCCTCCGGTGGCCCTGTGCCACCTGCAGGTGGAAGCGCTGCAGGGGATGGGGCCCGTCCCCCCTCTGCAAGCATGGCTGGAGGAGAACCACCACTCACCCTCTGTAGCGTCCGGACTGTGGTGCATAGGGAGATCCGGGACTCTGTTCTTGGGCCCCTACGCCAGCTTGAGGCACAGGTGGCACAACTTACGGGCATGCCTGTTGCCCGGCCTACACAGCCCCCAGCACAGCCCCATCCTGGGCAGTGAAGGAACAGTGGCAACTGCCCATGGGTGGGGATATCAGTTCCACTGTTGCCATCTGTGGGCTCATGGGCTCTGGATATCCAAACATCCGTCCCCGTCAATTGTGTAACCCCCCACACATGTCATACACCGCCCCTGTATGCGCCTTGTTTGTCTTGTCTGTTGACCTACCCAACCTACCTCCCCAGCTATACCGACTTCCTTCACCTGACATACCACTCTCACCTGAAAAAAAAAAGGGCACTCTGTACCCACAAAAAAATTACCCCCCATACATAGCTTGCCCATTCCACACACATGTCTGCTGGACATGGAAACTATCAATTACAATTGGCTGTACAACCCCTCTCTCAGGGGTGGAAGGTTTCAAATATCACACCAAATTAGATACATATGCACAGCTGTTGCTGATGAAGAAATGGGCAGCTATGGGCCTTATCTACATCCCTCCTGCAAATCCCAAGCTTGTTTCCCTACTGTGTTACCCTCTTTGTGACCCCTTTTTCACCACTTTCCTGTCTCCCCATTTTCATTTCTTTCAAAGAAAATAGCGCAGGTGTGCGCCAGAGTAAGCACTGTTAAGCGGTTGTAAGCGGGTGTGCGCATGTGTGCGCGGAGCTAAATGCCAGTGCGCATGCGTGAGCTCCGCACAAACCAGCGCTAACCCAGTTACAACTGCGTAAAAGTGCCTTAGTCACTATGATTGACAGGTCCTGTAGTCAGTTCAAAAGCAAAATAAAATCCCACTGTCACTCCCGAACCCAGGAAACAGTAGTCTGCATGACCTACCACTAAGCCATGACTCTTATACAAGAACATTGTGCTAAAATAAATATATCATGTAATAGTAGGAATGAATGTAAAGGGAATATAGGATGTGTAGTACACAAAGCATGTCATTTAGAATTACTGTCAAAACTAGTGGATTTCCATAATAGTAGTGTGTGAACAGAAACAGCCATGCCAGTTGGTAGCTAGTAGGTAATAATGTCAGTTAATGTACATATATAAATGTATGTATATTTACATATATATATATATATATATATATATATATATATATATATATATGTATATATAGTTGTAGGTGTCAGTGTGCATACACACTTACTACAGGAAATAGGAGAGAGGAATGGAGAAATGTGAATCTACAACACAGCCTGAATCATGAGAGAGATACTAACCTTTACACTCACAGAACAGTGTCCACAGCATACCAGCATGGTCCCCGTCCTTACAATCTGAAAGGGCAATGCCTATCTCACATACCCTTTTATAGCACTGTCCTGAAATCACAGTGAGAACTGCAATCAGTACACAACTGGCTGCATGCAATTAGCAAATGCTGGCTTACAATTGGTGCAGAGGCCATCACATGGACTTATGCAGATACCTACAAAAGCATCCTGTACTCACACTCCACATATGCAATATGTTCATTGCACTGTCTGGAGGCAGACAGAGAAAGAGAGAGAGAGACAGCCAGAGACAGAGAGAGAGAGAAAAAAAAAAAAAAACACAAACAACAACACACGGTACACACACTGAGTCTAAGCTGTCAGCAGTGACAGTAGCAAGCCATGCCAGCAGCAGCAGGAAGCAGTAGTAGCGGTAACACAACCAGCTGTGACAAACACAGGTAATGTAAAGTAGCAGGTTAATAGTCTGTATACTGTGAACCCTCCATATGTGTCATAGGTCTGTATCTATAGGTATGTCCATGTGATATGTTGTGTGCACGTAGTTCCACCAAAAGGGGATGACTATACATTACATGTCAGTCAGTGTTAGGCCATGATCCTGGCAGCAGTTTTCTGTTGCAGTGAGGCCTGTCTGTAGGATGTGTGTGTCAGCTGGTGTAATGGCTATGGCGCTTAGTTAGCAGTCATCTGGGAATTTTGTCATCCACAACCCACACATGTTCGCTTTTACATCTGAGAAATAAATGCCAAACAAGAGGGGTCCTAGGACAGAGGCCTGTGGGATACCACATGTGACTGGCATTGAGTCTGACATGACTCCTACAATATCGATATTATGGATTCTGTATGTCAACCAGTGTGCAACCCATCATGTGACATATGTAGTAACATGTAAGCTAATGAGCTTGTCTATGATGCCTGAGTGGAGTACTGTGTTGAAGAAGTCCAGGTAGGCTGTATGGATTGAGTTGCCCTCATCAATGGCTGTAGTGACTGTTTTGAAAGGTCAACCAGGTTCAAAAGGTTCAACTGTTCAGGTACATATCCTGTAGTACGGCCAAGGCTAAATATCAGTCTTATATGCGGTTGTATGTCCTCTTGGAGTTCACATAGCACACATCCAGGGATACCATCAGGTCACATTGATGCTGTGTGTTCTGCTTTGCTGAGGGCGGCCCTCACCTGGACATGTGAGATGATAGGGAGGTTACATTCAGCTGTGATAAGTATTTCTACTTGTGGGGGAGAAGGAGGGGGGATACGTGCACCGAACCTGTCTGCAAGAATGTTGCCAATATCTGTGTGTTCGGTGAATGTTAAGTAGGTGTGTATTAACTCAGAGCATATCTGAGGCATTTGGTCCATATGTGTAACATAACTGAAGAAGGCCTTGTGGTTATCTATAGTGTTCGTGGTCATTTCCCTCCCAGAGTAGGCCGTGGATGTTGTTATGAGAGACCGCAGCTTATTACCAGTGCTGACCACAGATGCCTTCCCTTAATGTGAATCTGCTCTGTCCTGCAGTAGCCTCCTTCTATTGTTATACAATCTGCCTTTGGCTGGGGTCCACCGGACAGGATGCCTAACCTTTGTGCATAGGGTCTGGGTAAGAGATGTGTGTGCATGTTCCATGCAATCTTTGGGATGTCCGTGGGAAGCATTCGCAAAGGGGTCAGCAGTGTGGGTTGTGGCTTCCACTGGCCCAGTGGGCTGCATGGATACCATCTCAGTCCTAACAAGTGAATAACTGTCTAATCACATACATATCACAGTAGTCTACTGTGCTGGTGGTGGTGGTGGGATATGTATATCCAGGCCGAGTAACTTGTGTCCAGATCACACTAGTGGATTGCGTTCCACATACAGTACCTTGGTATGAACCCCCAGAGTGAGGTTGTGCATTGGACCTGTCGCAGTGTGCTGACTGATGGGGCATGCTACTATGTTGTATGGAATGTGGCAGGTATTGTTGCACAGGTGTTGGCTGAGCACTGATATCTGGCCATGTACTTGTGTATCCACCAAGAGACACACACATGCTACATATGGGAGTAGTAGTATATCACTACAGTTGAGTATCATGTATAGTATGTGTGCCATATATTGCTGACATAATCTGCTGATATCCTGTTTGTGTTCTCTTCCAGGGAGATGGCGCATCAGCGTAATCCCACCTACTCTGCAGCAGAAGATGAGGAGATACACCAGAGCCTGGTGCGGGATTATGACATACTGTTTTCCTGCACCAGCCAGAATCAGCAGGAGAGGGCTGCACTGTGGCAAGACCTTGTCCGTAGGGTAAATGACATTGGCATGCATAATAGGACATATGAGCAGGTACGACATCACTGCAGTGATTTAATCAGAAATGTCCATCAGAGTGCTTCGGATATCCACAGGCAACAGGTTGCCACAGGAGGTGGGGTGGCCACACATCCCCCCCTCACCAGACTGGAGGGGCTACTCCTAAGTGTTGTGGCTCCAGCCCCGGAACAGCAACAGCAATACACCTGCATCATGATGGAGGCTGGATCCACACAGCAGCATGACATGGAGCGTGCAGGTAATATGCCATATGTACACTTGACTGTTCTGTACACTGTTAGTTTATGCATGTGTAAGGTGTGTCTGTGGTATGTATCTGTCAATATAGTATGTAATTGTGCAGGTGTGATATTGGCAATCTCAGCAGCTGACGTGTGAAAGGCAACTGGTGTACTACTGCACTGTATCATATGCAGTATCAATGGCACAGTTGTGCCCACTGACATTAATCTCCTCATTTCTGCAGGTCCCTCCAGTGTTACAGCAAGGCAGGCCATCCATGCTGGCAAGTGTGTTTAACAATACCTATAATAGTCCTGATAGTGCTAATAATACTAGTGTAACTCAGTAGTGCTCTGTGTGTATACTGCGGGGTGTGCATGTGTGCATGTGTGCCTCTGTCCACGTGTGCATGTGTGCATGTGTGCATGTGTGCATGTGTGCCTGTGTCCACGTGTGCATGTGTGCATGTGTGCATGTGTGCATGTGTGCCTGTGTCCACGTGTGCATGTGTGCTTGTGTGCATGTGTCCACGTGTGCATGTTTGCATGTGTGCATGCGTGCACGTGACCACGTGTCCACGTGTGCATGTGTGCATGTGTGCATGTGTGCGTGTGCATGTGTGCATGTGTGCACGTGTGCATGTGTGCATGTGTGCCTGTGTCCATGTGTGCATGTGTGCATGTGTGCATGTGTGCATGTGTCCACATGTGCATGTGTGCATGTGTGCATAAGTGCATCACTGGTAACATTGTGTGGACACTGTAAACTGTGTTTCCTGTCTTCCTCCCACAGGTTCTGGTGCTGCTCTGGTGTCCTGCACCAGGGAACCTGAATCTGGTGCCACAGGTACTGGTAATGATGATATCTGTGTAATGGCACAGGAAGGTGTGTCAGGGTCCGCCATTGGTCAGCCAATTGACAGTACACAGCTGTCAACCCCATCATTGCGCACAGTCATCCTGCCAGTACATCCTATGTCACCATTGTCCCTAGGTGATGGACAGGATACAGTGGGCATTGACCAGGGTAATGTGGTATCTGTGGCACATGCTTCCCCACACAGCAGCCATGGGCAGGGCCCTGCGATGGTACCACACAGACAGTTGCCCATGGGTTCTCGTGGGAGCATCCGTGGGCATACTGCCTCTGGCAGACGTGCCCAAAGAGGTCTGTCAACCTCAGCTATGTTTCGGGCTGTCATGCAGGCACAGTCACGTATGGAAAGGTACACCAGACAGGGTCTGAGGGAGCTGAGAGCATGTCGCACAGCCATGACTGACAGTATGGGTGACATCACGGATGTTATCTGTAATTTCACCAATGTCATAGACAGACGTCGTGGGGACATATTACAGCAGTTCCACAACCACATGTCCATGAGCCAGGGCAATGGTGGGCGGTTGCGTATGCCAGCAACAGCAGTAGCTGGCAGTCGGCGCGGACGACAACAGGCCCACGCACGCCCCCATAGTGCCAGCAGCAGACCCAGCAATGCTGGGTCTGTGCTGTCATCGGAACACCCCAGGAGACCACATGCACGTGGCTCTGGACAGTCCCAACAGGGACCTGTGTCCAGTCAACACACTCCCACTTCTGATGACAGTACCCAGTCTGGCTTAGTACTGGATACGGTCTGTAGCACCCCTGCCAGGCACAGGTACCATGTTCATGCCCACAGACACTGATCTGTATGACCTGCCAGGTGCAGTCTGTGGCTATCCACAAACCCCTGTATATGGCAGCCATGAGGTGGAACTGTGTGCGTGCATACACACATGCGAAATGTTAACACCTAGGGCTACCACATACACGCACACACTGCACCAACAGTGCCCCACCCTGTACTGCTGTCCCTCACCAACACACATACACACACATGTCAATTGGTGGTATCAGTGGCAGACTCAAGCATACCTAATTCACACCCTGTGCATATGATGAAACTGTGCCACCTCCTGCAATCTCCAACATCAGTGCAGGAACAGGTAAACATGTTGCTGATGCACAGGGTGACTACATAGAAGTGTATTAGTAGTATCATGTTGGTAACAGTACAGTGTGCTGATATGACTGTGTGTATATCCCAGCATGCCTGATGCAGTAACCGTATGACTGCCCTGAATTGTTATCTGCACCCATAGTACGTACCAAAGTGTAACGGATGCGCATTATTGCATACCGGTGGTAAGGATGTCAACAGATAGCCACATACATGGGTAGCACAGGGGGGAAGCTAATGCAAGTAGTGATACGCAATGATGGACATGTACAGTAATGGTGGCAAGTTGCCCACAACGACTATGCAATGTGGATGTTTGCGCATGTTGATATGTGTGCAGTACCAATGTAATCCAAATCACAATTAACTATGACATAATATCAGTTCTACCATGGGCATCTGCGCTGTGCATTCCTGGATACATGTTAATAGTGCCTACAAATTTGCACTGTTACCTACTGTTAGTGTTACCCCTTCTTTGTTGTACAATGGACTACTTCCAGCCCTGCTTACTGTAGCTTTGTTTGCATGCATGTTCGCTTGGGGTTCCCTGGAACACTGCTTCCACCTGCAATGCAGAGTTACAATGCTTCTGTGGACTCCTAGTGACATCTGCATAGCGTACGATACGTATGTCAAGTTTACACATGACAGAACTTCACTGTCTGTCCTGTTCGCATGTACGTTGCCTGTGACACATTGCACATGTCTTACCTGGCATTTCCCACATGTGCAGTCATATATGCCAGTGCTATGAAATCAGTAGCAGTACACCCACACATACACACCTTCAGTATGTTGTTCCCCATTGGCCCTATGTGTTGGTAATCACCATGGCAATCACACTACTAGGGTAGCATGTGCAAAGGTAACCTGTGAATCACCTCTATGGTCCAGTTGTGGTTTATGTGAGTCATGTGGCAATGTCACAGCTGCCACATGTATGCAGTCAACCATCACCCCTGGCCAGGAATGTACAACACATGTGTGGGATGCCACCACATAGCCAATCTGGGGACTGAGCACTCTGAACCCAGTAATGCCATACCCTGTCAGGTGGCATGACATACTACAGTGACTACAATACCAGTCAGACATAGACCCGCACTGACAGCAATCTGAACACACTGGGGCATACTTGGAGACTCAGAATAGCATCCTGCCTGAGCATCACACACCTCTGCAGCTGGCACACAGGCATACGTTACGTCGGAATAGAGCACATGCCACACATGGCACACACATGCCGTGTGCCACACACTCACAGCCTGTAGGGCTACACAACACACCTGCTACAGATGTGTCAGGTACCTCTCTTGGCCGCTGCAGTGGGGTCCCGCTCAACAGGCTGTACATGGTGAAGGTCACAGTGATATGCCTGTGGGGCACTATGGTCCACCACAAAACACATGCATACAGGTCAGTCAGAGACATGGACACAAATCACTCAGTCATTCACCATGCCACTATGGATGACCTGAGACATACCTCCCTGGACTACATGATAGGGAACATAGAAGGGATCTCTCAGCATGTGGCATGGGCCAGTATGAGCCTGATCTTGGTTGCCATCATACCCTCACCAGGTATGCTACCACTATATGTAGGAAGGGTGTTCTATGTCTACATTCTGCTCAATCTCCAATGTCATTCATAGGGTATCCACTGGCTGTCAACGTGTGCTTACATGCTAGGGAAGCCACAATGATTTGTGAGGGGCAGCTTTCAGTGACACCCATGGGCCAATGTATATTGGCGAAGCCCCTTGATACACACATAGTGCCTTATGCTGCAGGACACAGATTACATAGCCACCTCCATGGGTATCACACAGGATAGGACACTAACAGTGGTGCTACACAACACCAGCAGTGTACACCGCAACATGCATGCACTGGACACTGTCCTCAGCAAGGTGAACTGCAATGTCTGTGCAGTACCAGAGTCCTGATTCACGGCTCACAGGTGCAACCCATCACTGCCAGGTTATACCTCATACCATGCCTGTCGTCCCCTACACATGTAACACACATGGACAGGGGGGTGGTATCCCAAGGCACCACAGATACACACACCTCCAGGTTGTTGGCACAGCACAAAGCATCAGGGCCTATTCATGTGCAGCTAACAGTGTGTCGGACTGCCTTCTGGTTCATAGCCTGGCACACACAACCCTCCCATACACAGGAAACCCACCTATCCTCCATAACAACACTGGCAATATGACATTCTCAAGAACTGTCTTTATATGGCTGGACTGCATCCAGCCAAACATTGTGTGTGAGCATTACTGTAGCTACAACACACTAGTTGAAGGGTTCCCGGCATGTGGTCACTGAATTGCAGTGGAATCACATGTTACCACTCCCACAACAGGTGGGAACATGCAGCACCTGTACATCGACTACATGTAGACTATATGGCCCAGACCAGATGTGTATCCCCTGCTGTAGGTATTTTACCATATACACCCACACTGTATAGACACATACCACGTGCGGCCCCTGCACAATAAGACACAGTCATATTGTTATGCATTGCAAATACCATTTATCCACTCGAGGCACATGTCAGATATGGTAACTACTGCAGGTCACAGGTATTTATGTGTATGTGACACACATACATCATGTGTGCATTGCCATTGCTGGTTTAGACAATGGCATGCATTGTTATGCACAAAGACCCACACAAGGTCATAATGTGTGACACAACCACACATGGCAGTTGTAGGTTTCCAAAACATATCTATCTGTACTCTGACAATGGTAATAGACCCAGTAGCGGAGCGCACTATTGGCATTACTGGCCAACTAGCCCTGTTTGGCTGTGCTGATAGTGTGGTGACATCCCCTGTGTTTACTGGGGGAATATGCAGCATCTGGTGTATTGTAGTATTTGCCAAAAGGATCTGTTCTCTCACACTTGCAATTACACACACCCTACTACCCCCACGTGCCATTTGCAGGATTCATACCCCTACCGAACTATGTCACAACACGTGAGAGAGACGCATTAGCGAAGCGCACTATTCGGATTACTAGGAGGTTCCTCTTCTCTGGCTGTACTTATAGGGTGCTGACATCATCAGTGTTTGGAAAGGGTAATGTGCATCATGTAGTGTGATCTCCTGATTGCCTAAACTAACATGTTTTTCATACAGAACTGCACACACACAAACTCCCCACATTCAAACACACACACACTTGCCATTTGCAGGTTTTAAACCCCTACCTAACTATGTTATGACACTTGAGAGAGACGCTTTAGCAGAGTGCGCTATTTGGATTACTGGGAGGTGTCCCTTCTCCAGCTGTATGTATAGGGTGCTGACATCATCAGTGTTTGGAAAGGGTAATGTGCATCATGTAGTGTGATCTCCTGATTGCAAAAAAGCACATGTCTTTCATACAGAATTGCACACACACAAACTCCCCACCTCCAAACACACACTCGCAGGTTTCAAACCCCTACCTAACTGTGTTATGACACTTGAGAAAGACGCTTTAGCAGAGTGCGCTATTCAGCTTACTGGGAGGTGTCCCTTCTCCAGCTGTATGTATAGGGTGCTGACATCATCAGTGTTTGGAAAGGGTAATGTGCATCATGTAGTGTGATCTCCTGATTGCAAAAAAGCACATGTCTTTCATACAGAATTGCACACACACAAACTTCCCACATCCAAACACACACACTTGCTATTTGCAGGTTTCAAACTCCTACCTAACTGTGTTATGACACTTGAGAGAGACGCATTAGCAGAGTGCGCTATTCGAATTACTGAGAAGTTTTCCTTCTCCGCTGTACTTATAGGGTGCTGACATCATCCGTGCTTAGATAGGGGAATGTGCATCCTGTAGAGTGCTTTCACAGTTGCCAAAAGGGACATCTCCCTCACACAGACTTGCATACACACTAACCCCCCTCCACACACACTGGGCAGATGCAAGATTCAAACCCCTACCTAACTATGTTATGACACTCATGACAGACGCATTAGTGGAGCGTGCTATTCGAATTACTGAGAGGTTTCCCTTCTCCTGCTGTACTTATAGGGTGCTGACATCATCCGTGCTTAGATAGGGGAATGTGCATCCTGTAGAGTGCTTTCACAGTTGCCAAAAGGGACATCTTCCTCACACAGACTTGCACACACATCAACCCCGCTCACCCACACTGAGCATTTGCATGGTTCGAACTCCTACCTACCTATATTATGACACTTGAGGGAGATGCATTAGCAGAGCGCGCTAACCGAATTACTGGGCATCTGGTCTGCACCTGCAGTATTTCTAGGGTGCTGACATCTTTATTTCTACAGAGGTATGTACATCTAGTACTACCTGTCAGGTGGGGGATAGCATATATATGCATTTGCAGCCACCTACGTCAGGGTCAGATATGCACATCGCACTGGCAGGTTATGTTCTATACCATGCTTCGTGACCACAGGACCTGTAACAACACAACCAGTCCAGAACACCACTCCCACATCCAGGACACACACTTTGCTTCCCTGGGAACAGTGCCGGGATATGCAGGTGTTCACATACACCATTCCAGTTGTTAACATCAGGTACATGCATATTGTGTGTGAGAACTACTCAGGCCTCTACCACTTTACCCTACAGCCACTACAATTTGTGGGTCCATGTGCTATGGCAGAACCACACACCACAGCCACATGGGGGCATACATATTGCACCTGTCCATCTGCAACATGGGTACTCACTGTTCCACACCAGAGGTAGACCACCATTGTTGATATCTGACCATACCCACCTTTCCCTGGACATCCATATCCCATCCCCACCCCCAGGCAAGGTTGTCACTGCACACAAACTGTATGTAGCACAAGCAGACTCTACACTTGTGAAGACTGGGGTGGACGACTTCAAAGAACCCATGCTGGGGGACTATACTGGCTACTCTGCATAATTCTTGACAATTGCATTCTATGAGCATGTGTAAGGTTTGCATTGATCATGCTATCCCACATATACCCATGACTGCTCCACAACAAGACACCTGTCAGGTGTACACCAGCCATATATGAGCCGTCCAACAGACAGAGTGAGCTAATACATTGCAGAGCTGTAGCCCACAGAGGGAGGACATCTGTGAACAGTTCCGGCACGACACTTCATTCCCACATAATCATCACAACACAGTGTTGACAGTGGAATTGTCCAGACAATGCAGATAGGGCTCCCCTCAGTCTGTTATTGATGGCCACTTACTGTTAGAGGTCCTCAGCAACCCTCTTCCAGCACACACCAACAACATGGCTGTGGCTTAGCACATTCAAACCCTGGGATCTCCACTGTGCCCCTGCTTGACAGAGGCACAGCTCACTAGCCTCACATGTTGCCTTATGTGACCTACTATACAGTGGCACAGTAGCCTACTGTACTGGGGATGCAGATGCCAAGCACACTCTGGCTAAGCTGTCATTCCCTAGGGCAACAAGCCTAGTACTGACCTCTACACCCATATGTTCAATTGTCAGATGCACAATATTTGTTGTGCTGTTATACTGTTTGCAGGTCTTTATTGCCATAGCATTCCCTGTTCCTATTAACAACTTGTGTATCTGTGGAAGATGTTTGAATATGAGGGCGATCCACTATATCACTTATGTCTCTTAGTCATTTACTGTGTGCACTGGGCAGATTGCTGTGTTGTGGTTGGTTCCTGGAATGACACGTACAAATACCAGATATGTGTGGCCAACTGCTAAACGGAGATATGGCCTAAGTGTGTGAGCATGCCCAGTTCAGCCTTTCCATGGCATGTTGTCTGACATATGCCTCATTTATCAAAGTGTGCGAGCATGCCCAGTGTGAGCTTTCCATATGTTGAACTCTGAAGTCCACCACATATTTGGGTGTGTGTGAACTTCAACAATAGCTCACGTTTATGGTTGTGTGTTGGGTGTCATGTTGTGTACTAACTGGCCAACTGCTTCATGTCTGCCACAACAGGGATTATACTGTGCCTGCAGGGATTGCATGGGATACTTTGCAGACAGTTGTCAACATACTTTCATAATGACCTAACACTGTAGTACCGTATAGTGTACTGGTTCAGTACTTTCACTGTGGTGGACAGTATCCTGGGCTTTAGTCCTATCACTGCTTGACATCTACATAGTGAGCACAACAGACTGTGTAGGGGCCAGTTTTGCACATATGACCATGTTGCATTATGTTCAGATATGGACTACCTACACCAGGCTCGTCCAACATTGGTAGTGTATTCCACAACATAGGTAGACATTGGCAAACACTAGTGATGTTCCCTAGGCCATTTCTGATGCTAGTCACAGGGTGTGTTTGTCCTTCGACACACATTGTAACTGGAGTTTGCCATGACATATGTCATGGTTAGTATACTGTGCCTCCATCTACCTCTGACATAACAGTGATACCCAGGGTTAACCTACCATCTCCAATCCACTCATCGGGATTCCTCTTGAGGGGTGTCGATAGGTGACTCTCTAGCTAACCTGTACTGGGAGTTTACTCAAGAGTGGGGGTGCCTTCTGTGTTATGGATCATTCTGTACAGCTTGTCCTATGTATGTCAGTGCTGGGGTTCAGGTCTCTCATGTGCATAGCTCACTGCCATTCAGATTGTACAAGGTGCAGCATGTTCATTGATTCCAGCTTGGACATGGCTTCATACATCAGGCACAGCTTGCCTCTGGCTGGGCAGTTATGGCAGTGTGTGGAGCTGCAGTTTGTTTACTCAGGCAACACATGACATCTGTTCTTGCTCTTTGCTACTCCTGGTGGGGTACTGTTGTGGACTTTACAGTTGATGGAGGTGTCTGCTGAGGTATATCCCACAGGGGCTATTGTAGTCAATTGTGACGCTGATGAAGGATGACTGCAGAGCCACAGTGACTTCCCCTTATCTACATCTGACAACCTTCATGATTGGGTGGGTATATGGTATGTTTCTGCGAACACTACAGCCACATGTTTGTCCAGTGCAGGATATCTATCACCTTGTGTCCCCAGGTCTCTCATTACATGTTAGGTATGTAATGGGTTAACACCTGTGTGGTAATTTGTGGGCACCTACTGTATATCCACGGTGGTTGTCTATACACAGTTCTGCAATTAGCTTGCTGACATGGCTATGGCTCCAGTTGTCTGTTTCTAGGTGACCCTTTTGTGGGTTGATTGTGTCAGCTGGGAGTCGGATATGGTGGGCTGTTTGTACTCCTCTGCATAGATGTTCAGTCACAGTCCTTCCATGTTGGCCTGTACCTATGGGACATATATACAGAACGGGGGGGTCCCAGGACCAAGCCTTGTGGGATGCCACTCATATCTGCTTTGTAGTCTGACATGGATGCAGCATGTCTGACCATGTCAGTTCTGTCCTTGGTCTGGTTTGCAACCCCTCTACTGACATAGGGGTATATATTTAAGCTGGTGAACATATCCATACTGAACTCATAGGGTATTGTCTGGAAGCATATGCACGGTCCAGCTACGCTGTGTGGACCACATTGCCCTCATCAATGACCTTAATGACTGTTTCAAATGGGTCAAACATGTTTAGGGCAGGATCTGCAGTTACGACAGCCACACTGTGTAGGGTCCAGTATCAGTAGGTCCACAATAGCTTTATGTCTGCGGTACATACTGATCCTTTCCATAGCTGTGCAGACCAAGCTTGTCAGGATCCTGGGGTGATAGTTTGCAGTATCCATTCAGGCAACACCTTTGTTGTGAAGGACCACTGTTGTTGTACACTGCTCTTTGGGTACATATCCTGTGGTAAGGCTGACATTGGGCAGTAGTGTGATTTGGCATTCCATTATTCTTGGAGTCCATGTTGGCCTCAGCCCTGGACACCATCACATACCTTTGCTGCTGTGTGTTTTGCTTTGCAGATGATGGCTGTTATCTCAGCATCTGCAATGTCAGGGGTCCAGCAGTCTGCTGGGATAGATATTTTGCATTCTGGGGTGGGGGGGTTGCACTGCACCTGTCAGGTTGTATGTTGGCAATATGTGTGTGTGTTATGTATGTTGTTTGTAATATCTGTGTGATTCAGAGCATATCTGTGGATTCCTGACATGGTTCCTACCATCAGTTAAGTAAGCCTTGTGATTATCCTTAGTGTCCTGTACAATTTGTATCTTCATAGGTTCATGGGTTCATACTAGGCTATCCACCCTAGGGCATTAGTAAGCCAAGCCAGAGTGTGTGTGTCTTTTGCCGCCCCTTGCTATGTGACTATTATGGCCATTTATGATTTTCTTTACTGTGCCTCTGTCTGGACGTGACACAGTGAAGACCCCCAGTGTACATGTACGATCATCCATCCACTTGGCAATATTCCTGTTGAGGGGTGTCAGTGAGGGGCTCTGCCTAACATGGATTGGGATCCTGTTTCTGGGTGTGGGGAGCCTCTGGGTTATGTATCTGTCCCTCCAGCACATCCTATTTCATTATGTGTTGAGGCTGACATCTGCCACTCTCACAGCTCCAATGGCTTTGATTTCCTGTGGTGGAGCATGTCCATTACTCCTATGTTGGACATGGTCTTCTACAACAGACATACAATGCCTCTGTGTAGGCAGTCTGTGACTGCATTCAGCTGGGGTGTCTACAGCCAGGCAGCATATGACATATATTTGACACCCTTTATCCTCTTGGTGGGGTACCTTTGAGGTCTTCCGAACCGCTGCAGGTGTCACGTACGGTACATCCCATATGAGTCATTGTACTAGATTATGGGTATGATAAGGAAACAGTAGAGGGGCACAGTGACCTCTGTTGATGTAGATGTGAATCCTTTCATGATACGGTGTCCAATATCGACAATCTTCCTAGCCACATTGGCATTGTGAGTGTCACATGACAGATTACTGTCGACTTGTGTCCCTAGGTCCCTGATTACTCCTTGCATACATAATGGTTTACCACCTATGTGGTAATTTGTGAGTACCTTGTCTGGTATTTGGTGGGACATTCATACTGTCCAGTGTCTTCAGGATGTCTGGGTGGAGTTCTTGTGTGTGAGAGTGTGGTCTGTCGCATGCTACAGACTGTACAGCAGTTTTGACTACACTTAGGTGCACATGGGTGGTCTCCACTGCTTTGTGCATTGTAAGTTACCTGGCCGTATGTGTGTCTGTGCTGCATATGGATACTCCCCCTCCTTTGATGTTTTGGTCCAGGTGTTGGGGCCATAACGCATGATATGTGGTATAACCTGGTAGTGCTGGTGTGCTATCACTAGGCTTGCAGCAGGCTTCTGTCACTGCACAGACATCGATGTTCTCCATACTGGGAAGTGCCTCAGGGGCATGCATATTGCAGTTTACACATCTGGCATTGGTCAGCATTACCCTTATTTTTCTTACCAGTTATGTTTTCTAGGGTGGTGGGTAGTCTTTTTGGCCTTGCCTACGTACGGCTCTATGTAGGTGGCAAACGCCTTATCCAGTATCCAGACGCCCAGGGGTAACAGGTGCAAGCCATCCCTGGAACAGCAGCATGGCTTGTCATGCATGACATCTCAAGCAGACAGACATTAGACCCCCTTAGACTGACAGCTGTAACTGTGCCACCTGTTAAAGATGATCATTCTGTGTTTGTACTGTGGCATCATTCTTGGTGAGGGTTGGATGCTGCAAACGGCCAGTGTCATACCGGCCTGGGGTACATACTCAGAGAGCTCATCCATGTCTCTTTTCATGTAGTCCAGGGAGGTACATCTCAGGTCATTCACACCAGCATGGACAATGAGTGCATCATATTTCTGCTTGCTTTGGGGTGACCTGCGTACTTGTGTTATGTGGCATATTGTGGCAGCCTACAGGCAGCTTACTGTACCCTTTCCCTTGTTCAGTCTGGTGAGTGGGACAGCAGTGTGTCTGCCTATACAGACACCTATTACAACTGTATCAGGCGTGTTGTTTCTCCTTCTGGCCTGTGACTGTTTGGCACACCAGCTTTGTGTACTATGTGTTGCATGTGCTATGTTTGGAGGTTGTGCTTGCTTGGGATCTGCTTTGGAGGCTTCTGTTGGTGTGGTGTGTTTGTAATTAGGGCCTCTGGGAATGTTTTTCTGTGTTTATGTGTGTGGTTTACAGTTGTGATAGGTCTATGTGGGACTGGGTTTGTGGTGTATGTGGTTACCTTCTCCTCCTGACTAGTTTTGACAGTACTGAGTTGGGGGAGCTCAGCCTCCGGTTTGGATACATGGTTGCATCTCTCACATATATTTGTATTTATTGGGGGGAGTTGTGGGTTGTCTGTGTACTTGGGCCAAGTGTCACATTGCCTCTGGATTCACAGATTCTACTTGTTGTGGCTGGCCTTAGTGGATTGTATGTGTGGACATATTTTATTGCCATACTACTGATCAGTGATTACTTCCCTTTTTATGTTTGCTCTATCATGTAGTAGCTTCCTCATTCTCTTGCATGGTTTGGTAATGGCTGGAGTCCAGCATGCCAGATGCCTGCGTGTATGGCATTGCGTCTTGTTGTTATTTGTGATTGCATACTCCAAGCATTCCTGGCTGTGTTCATGGAATGCCTGTATAACATGTTCTGCGGTGTGTCCCATATTCTGCACTTGCACAGGGCCTCTCGTGGATTCCACATCGGTTTAGAGGGGTGCAAGCTATGCTTTACACATGTTTTTCACTGTGGTATTCTAGCCAGGGACTGGGGTCAGGATGTGTATATCCAGTGTGATTACTCTATGGTCTGGTCTTACCAGTGAGGGATACACTTCTCATCTTGCCATCCAGTACACATGTTGCTGATTATCACATCCAGTATGCTTACCCCTCTTGTGGGAGTGGTATGTTGTTCCTGGGCATTTTGGTTTATGGATTCTGGGAACTTTTCTCCTACTGTGTTGGTGCTAGTATAATGCTTCCAGTGTATGTCTGGGTATTTTCAGTCAAGCAATATAATGTGGTTTGGGGGGCTTGATATATTCATGTATTCCAACATAGGCCAGGTGCAGTTCCTGGTATTAGGACAGTAGTCTGCAGCAGGCTATATACTGGGAGGCGGTTTTAGCCATTGGTATTTGACCATGGCTAATCCATGCTGCTTCTTGCTGTGGTACCAACATGGGGGTGTGGTTATCCTTGACATTTATTGCTAGTCATCCTCCTTTTGTAGCTTGTTCCATGTTTTGCAGCTGTACAGCACAGTATGAGGTGTGACCTGGTAGTGTTAGGGTGCTGCTGTGAGCCTTGACCCAGTTTTCTATTACAGGACTAATATCTACATTCTCCATACTGTGTGCGTTTACACTGCACACATCTTGCTGTTTAGACTTCTGGCATTGGGTAGCATTACATCTAGGTTCCTATCCCTTGTGGTACCTATGAAGGTGGGTTTGTGTTTTGAGACTTACCTATTCAGGGCATGCTGTGGGTACTGACAGCCTTTGCCAGTATCCATGGGGCCTGGACTGATAGGTGCATGCCACCCCTAGCAGGTGGTACATCATGTCATGCTCCGCATGTCTTCCCAGGCTGGAACACATTGGCTCCCCTTTGACTAACTGCATTACTTCAGCCAGTTATTGCAATTGATCATCCCATCGTCATTTTGTGGCTTCATGCTTGGTGAGGGTGGATGTTAGTCAGGGTCCTCAGGTGTGCATATAGTACATGGTGTTACATTACTTAACACATGGCATTCATGCCTCAGGTGGTGCTGCAGGGCTGCCTCTGTCGGATGCGCATATTACACTCCCTGTACATGTTTGTGAGCAGGTCATGTCATTTTAGGCATCCCTGTTATTATTTGAGTGAGTCAGAGGGGGTATCATTCCCAGGGTTCCTACTGAGCCAGTGTATGTGCTATGCGTTGCCCCTTTGTCAAGGCCAGGGCATACTGGGCACGCCTCCTTCTGCCTACTGGGGCAGGCTCAGGTTGTTCCTCCTCCGAGTCACACTCTGCCTGTGATGGCCTTGGCAATGGTGGGGGACTGTTTGGCCCAGCCCTATGCTGGTCCTGCTGCAGCTGTTTTCGCAAGATCATATTATGTAGCATAGCACATACCATGACAATTTGGGTACATGTAGTTGGTGTGTACTGCAAGGCTCCACCAGATGTGTCCAGACACCGGAACCGTGACTTGAGCAGCCCAAACACACGCTCTATTACATTATGTGTTTGTGCATGTGCCTCATTATGGCGTTCCTGTTCAGGTGTGTGTGCATTTCTGATGGGTGTCATCAGCCGCGGCTCCAGTGCATAACCTGCATCCCCCACTAAGTGTCCGTGTGGGATGTCCCCATTGGCAAATGTCTGGTACAGCTACGTCAAATGCCAGATGTGGGAATCATGGTAGCTCCCAGGGCAGCCAGCACACACATTCATTATTATGCCCTGGGCATCACACACGACCTGGCAGTTGATGGAGGGGAAGCCCTTGAGGTTAATGTAGGCCCTACCCCGCTCACCGGCTGGTGCTTTGATGCATATGTGCATGCAGTCTATTGCACCCACTACCTCAGGGTATTCCGCTATTTGCTGGAAGAGATGCATATTGCTGGCCAATACCTCATGGGCATTGGGGAAATATACATGATCACCGACATGTGCTGACATGGCATCCAGGAACTGGTGCAGTACCCTGGAGGCTGATGCCTGTGATATCCCCATCATATCACCAGTTGGTCTTTGGAAGGTACCTGTTGCTAGTATTCTTAGGCCAACACATACCTTGGTTTCCACTGGGATGGGTTCCCCTCTGTTGGTTCTGTGTGTGAGACGTGGCCTGCACAGCTCAATTATTTGCTGCAGGAGCTCTCTGTCCACTCTATAGCGCTCTACTATCTCCAGCTCATGTAACCCGTGGTAGGTGACCCTGGGCCTGTACACACTTCTCCGTCTCCTCACTGTGGGTTGTCGGGCACCATCTGCATTGTCACCACCCTCAGCAAGTCACCTATGTCTCATTATGACAGCTATGGCAGCCCCTAACATTTCTGCTCTGAGTTCAGCTTTTTCAGTTTTCACTTCTAATAGCTTACTCCTGTCTTGCAGTGTCTCTTGAGAGAAAAATCCTGCACTGCTGTTTGCAGAGTTTTAAGTGCTGGGCTGGGCTACTATTCTGCCTGTGTAATTGCCTGCTTCTAATTGTTTTCACCTGCTAGCTCCAGCAGTATTCCCTGCTAGCTTCCTACTAATTCTGTTGCTTCCTTTTTCCTTTCTGTTTCCTCAGGGGGGAGCAGCATGCATACCAGCAGAAACACGCTCACAATGGCTTACATGCACACACACATGCTTACACTGTTTAGGATCTGCCTATTCAGGTTAAAACGCACGCACTCCAGCGCAAACAGTGTTAAACATCTACCAACACGCTCCCACATGCTCAGTCTGCCTTACACTCGCGCACACTGCCCTACTCGCGCTTCATGGCGCGCACACGTGCACATGCACACCCAGCAAGAAACTTTGGTGTAAGTAACAGTGTACACCTTCCATTTCTTGACTTTCCCATGCTTATCTGGTGGCACTCCTCTTTCCCTGATCTGTGTCTATCATCTGTCATGTTACACTGACCTCCAATGAACTGCATTTCTTTCTACCATTCCCCCCTGTGATGTCACCTATCTCCTACTCTATTCCTCCCCCTTATGTATCTCTTACACTACTCAGACTGTGCTCATTTGCTATGTGACTGTGGGATTCAGTATCCTAACCCTCATTTACATGAGATTGCCTACTAATGCTTAGTTACATGTCTTAGACTCAGCTTCCCCCCTTAGCAACCACTACACGGTGGCCATGTTGTTTTTGGTCTGCTGGTCCCTGCATTGTCATTCCATGTATTGCATAAAACCCACATTTGTGGGTTTATGACCTTCATTTTTATGTTTAATACAGTGCAACCCATTTTCGCGGGGCTGCGCTTCGTTTAAACATCGGCGATCGCCGAAAAAAAATATATATTTTTTTATAATTTTTGCATCGGGTTACCTTGCCAATGGCCACATATTTGGCCATTGGCATGCTGCCTGACACATATGCACCCTTTATTTGGAGCTGACATGGCTCCGTTGTGATATTTGCAGAAACGTACTCAGTTGTCAACTGAGTACATTTCTGCCACTAAAACGTCTCTTACACGGGCTGGTTTCTGCTTCATGGATCGCTAATATACCTCATTTGCATACCTTTCGGCTGCAAGTGAGGTATTTAGCATATCCACGCCCAGTCCGTGTAAGAGACGTTTTAGCTGGTCTCTTACACGGAGTTTAGGGCTGTTCCTGGATCGCGAGGCTTGCATGGAGTGTTACACGTCTCTTACACTCTGTGCAAGCCTTCGTGAATCCTGCCCTTTGTGTAGATCCTGTCAGATCATAGGCTGAGCTATTGCATAAAGTCTCCTTTTTCAGCACTCTAGCATCAGCTTTTTCAGGGAGAATTTCTTGTGGCTTTGGGTAAGAAAGTGTAATCACTGTGTATTTGGAATGCACCTTCCTGTCCTTCTTTTTGGACAACTACCACCTCTTACCAAACCATAGGCAATACCCCAGACTTCCACACAAGATTGAAATGGAATGGCAATCATAACAATGCTGAGCCAATTTCAGCCTTTCATCTGGATCTCACTGACTACAGCAGCTGCAGCTTTACCAAAATGGATCCAGTCCCACCATCTGCTTCTGGCGGTGCCTGACAGCTTCATCAACAGAGCAAACTGTCTTAAATCAGAATCAAAAGTCATGATCATAATGAAGAACAGTCTGTCCATCCAGCTATGCTTTAAAGTAGACCACACTTTACATAGTATCTGCTCTATAATAAGCTGTTTTGCCAACAACAAAACTGGAGAAACTGCCTCTGAATGAAAACAGTGGTACAAAGGGATAAGGGTCTGGTTGCATAAAATACTTTCATAAAAATATTCTCAAAGTACTTTAAGCACTGCCCCCTCCCACAACTACACACCATAAATTCTGATATTATATCTGCAAATGGGATTTTCCATGTCATTATGTTTATACTTAAAATCCTGATTATCTTTTAATAATTTAACCAAATTTGTGCGCATTTTACTTACACTGATCTCACACTCCTATAACACCTGAAAGACAGAATCATAGAGCATAAATCAGACATAAAAAGGAATATTTTAACGAATTATCTAGCAAAATATGTCTATGAGAATGATTCTAAACATATGCTTACTTTTAGGGTATTAACAATTATTAATAAGAATATAAAAGGAGGTGATCTAAATAATAAACTTGATTTAAAAGAATATGAATGGATTTTACAGCTGCAGGCAAATTCTTTTCCTGGGATTAATCAGATGGTTACACTTAAACCTGTCTTAAAAGATATGTAGAATTTTATATGTGTTTATTTATAAATATATACATGTATTTTTATATGCATAAAGTGCGTTTAGTGAGTTTTAGTATAATATAAAGTAATAATGAGATAATTTAGTATGTTAGCTAGAAAGGATTATTAATTGTTTGTTTGCTTTTATTGGCTGTGCTTAACGGGGTGATGTATTTAAACACACCTTAACTGATTGTTCTATCTTCCACTAATGAGGGTTTTTTTTAACCTGAAAGCTTTGCTTTTTTTTTAATTAAATTTTCGATAGTAAGTTGCTGTGGTTATTTTTTTATTTATTTTTTTTTTTTGCTGTGCCTTATTATTATACCAACTGACACTTTACCAACGTTCTTATCGGTTTTATCTATTGACTATTGCAAGACAAGGTGACTGCAAAGAGTTGAATTCAACAGCTGCCTAGATTACATGCACATTTAACATTTTTGGCAGCGATTCTGCCCATGAACTATAAATTTCCTTTTTTAACCGTTTTCTCATTCTGCCTTTTATTATAAGATCGGTAACTAATTACACATCAGCAGACTACAGATCAGATGAACAATGAGTAATAAGGAGCTTTAATATGCAAGGTGAAAAAGCTCACCCTTGACATTTACTTTTAGGAAAAATGCATTGATATAGCCACAGTTAACCAACAGTTAGTATTACTGACTGCAGCTGAAAAATGTCATATTCAGAAAACAGGCTAATACCTTTAGTTAAGTATTTTAGCAACATAAAACTTTAAAGAAGCATTTTGATTTAAAGGAATGCCTGCAATGGAAGCTGTTACACTGTCATTTCAGACAAAAATCCCATCTTTTCCTGAACATTTTGTTGCTATATTTCACATGATAGTGATTTGTTCATCTACACAATTATTTACATAACACCAGTTTAGCTTTCACAATTCACAATCAGAAATTATACTTCACAGAACACTAATACATGTGTAAATAAAACAAGCAAGCCTTTATGTTTTATACTAAAACAAGCACCATTGCCCCATAGACTCCCTGGGTTAACCTCAGGCCTGCACTACCAGTAGCATTATTTTCTGTTCTAAAGCCACCTCACTGTGTTATCTGCTTTTGATCTACCCCTCTTTCATAAAAATTCCAACATAAACTACACAACATTTTCTTACATCTCTTCACTTTTTGATCTCATTTCCTCCAAAGACAGCACCTCTCTCAAAATTACACACACACCTTCAAACACTGACAGATATGCACTGTGACGTTTATAATTATATGCATTTGATCAGTAGTTCATTTCGTAGGATCATAGGATCATAGAAGGTCACTAGGCTAATGGTACTAGAGCCTTTTTCAGCCTAGCCATTCATGTCCCTAATTTCTAAATTATAAATGCCCACAGACTGGAACAGCCTTGGCATATGCCTGTGACTTAGGCATTGGTATGAAGAAGGAAGTGACACTGATTATCCTTTCTGATGGATATCAGGGTTCATGTAGAGGGCATGCACTTTAGCAGAGGGATCAATGTGTGTTTGAGATATTTAGAATTAGGTTAGTCCTCTGGAATGCTTGATACAACCAAAAGTACAAATGTAGTCACCACCAAAAACAGAACCAGTAGCAAAAACAGGAACATCTCAATTATCAAAAAAGAGTAGGGGAAGGTCATTGATGCCCTGGTCAAACTTCCCCGAGAAGTAGAAATACCACCGCGGGTCTCCCATGAAAAGATGCCTATACCTGGTGAGAATAATCAGGTCAACAATGGATAAACAGGTAAGAATTAGAAGATCTCTTAATGATCCTCTCTGGTATCATGAAGTTTGCCTGATGACTAGACAGGGTGGTCTGGCTGAACCTCTCAAAATAAATGCTTGACAATGCAATACAATATAGGGAATGACTATTAGTCTGAATCGGGAGAGAAGAAGGATAAATTCTGATTGCAACTGGTACCTTCCCCTAACAACTGATGCAGTAAACTGTGTCTGGAATGAGGATTCATGCTACACAATAGTGATAGATGTGTTCTATGAGCTTGTTTGAATATACCTGCCAAAATGACAAAATCTACTTTCTTGACTTGGCTATTTTTTTAGTGAAATAATTGATTATATGCAAGGCTTAACATATTCTGACAAGCCGAAACTCTTCAGAAGTATTCGGTAAAAAAAAAAAAAAAAAAAAAACAATTCAACTGTGAAACTGTGCAACTGTAGGATGTTTCACTTATTTGTTTTCCAGGATTGAATTTTAACTCAACAGATACACTACAATTTTTTTTTTCAAAATCTTTACTCCTCTTGTCACCACAATATGCCCACTGATTTTTTTATTTGCTTATTTTGATTGGGATTCGCTTTGGATGTGGATAAATTTTCCTGCAGTGTTCTAAACTTTTTTTTTTGACCTATCAGAATAGTACTTAGCACCTTAGAAGCAGTTTTTTTTCACAGACCAATACTTTAATTGTTCTACAAATATAACAGTGCAATACTAAACTATCCTGGGAGAACCACAATACCAGTCAGAAAGGAAAAGAAAATGTATGCTTTATTTAATGTTTTTAAGGACAGAAAAATACACGAGTGACACTTTTTATAAACATTATAGATATCTGCAAGTCAGTATATATTTCCTCTACAACGTGAATTTTTTTATCATGAGCGATGTAATTATATATAAATGGCTGTTATGTTACTAATTTATGTTAAAGTATTACACACTAACATAGAAACTGAAATCTTTAATTTTTCTGAAGTATATAAAAGTAAACCCAAGAAGCTTTAAAGTATAACAGTATTTCAGTTAACGCAGGAAATAGTTGATAGCAGATTTTGCATTACAGTTTACAAACCACAATAACCACCTGTACATCCTCGTAGACAAGTGGAAAGGCTTCAATAAGTTTTAATGAAAATTTGCCCATTATCTATATGGGACATCTCACTGTTGTCTATATTACTATGAAAAATGAAATGTATTTGCAACCAGAGAAAATAAGCTTTAGATTAAGATGATTGCTAAAACTTTGTGCATTGCATATGGGTTTATTAACAGTAATCTATAAACTGAGGCAAACAGAAAAGTAATATACACAGCTGATAGAGACTGTGACAGGCCTCAATAACTCCGTACAGCTATTTGATAATGGAATGGAATGGGTATGTAAGACAGTTTAAAAGTGAAGCAGTGAAAGTGGTATAGTTGTATACCTTCATGGGGGCGGGCGAGAGAGATGAAGCTACAGAGAGACAGACACAGGAAAAATCAAGAGTGGCAGACCAAGTCAGAGATTATATTATTTATTCTTCTTTTGGTTCAGATAACTTGGTAACTTTTCCTCTTTATGATCCAAGTCCTTTAAAATAATTAGACAAACTGAATGCTAGTCCTTAACAATTGTACATTTCAGGCAGGGTGTTTTTTTTTTTCAATGTTTCCAAGATTCAGACACATCAAATCACTATATTTATATCTATATGCCTACTTATATTTATAATAGATAGATACAAATAGTTTTTGGCTTCCATAACAATTTTCTTTCAACTCTTCAGTAGCATTAATGGAGTTTCATCTTTCTGTTTTTTGAAATGCAGAAGGATTACATAGCTTACTTCCCTTTTTTTCTGAAATAAAATATTATTGTACTCATTTGTTTCAATTTCTTAGGAATAAACTGCAAGTGTTGCAGATTTTATTTGTCTTAATGTTTGTAACTGGGCTTATGAGGGTTTGAGGGTTACCAGAAACAAATAGGCAAACAGCTCCAATGATGCATTGCTAGCATGCATATGTGGAAATTTTCTTACGTATAATGAGCAAAAGTCATTTGTGGTTCATTTCCAGCACTGTAGAAGATTAATGGTGCCTTTTGAATACCAGACACTGAAAGACAACTTTCCAAGTGGAGTACATGATTTATTCTACTTCTTATGATCTAAATTATTGGGGTGGTCAAACATTTAGAGAACATTTCTAAGATAACAGAGATGGTAAGTTTTGTTTCAAACTGGTAATGATTTATGGCCAGCTGGAAATGAAGATGTGGTCCACATAACTCTTTATTAACTACCAAAACCTAAGCACTGAGTTATGAATCTATATCTGATTAGATTACAGGATAATGTGCTGGTTGAATTTCATTTAATGTCTGTACTTTTCATGCCCTATGACATTGTATGAACTTTCATATCTAGCTCCTTTTCTTTGCTAAAAGGTGTCTGAAATATATTGATTTGTAAGTGTGGAAAATATATTTATTCTATTGTATAGAAAACGTATTAGAGACAGCTGCCTTTAATATAGTTCTGAAGAGGACCTATAAAATACACTTTGTTGTTTTTTTTTTTTTGGATTTAATGCACAAGGGAGGAAAGGACATTACTCCTTTTAAACTTCTCAAGAACTGACATATAAAAAGGAGTAAAGAAAATGTGAACTCCTGCCACAACCTAACATTACAGCTGAATTTGGAAGATGCCATTATTTGTATTGCTTTGTCATATTTTTATGATCTCACCAGAAAGAGGTAACATTAGAAGTGCTGAAAACATTGATTTCATAGGCATTAAAAAAGGTCAACAGCTGTAATCTGGATGGAAGCAAACACAGACTCACACACAGACACACAGACAGGCGCACATTTACACACAGAAACACGTGTGAGCAGGTGCACACACGCACACACACACACACACACACACACACACACACACACACACACACACACACACACAATCATTTGTGTATTTTGTGAAGCCAAACCTGCCACTTACCACTTTTCCCAGGTCTCCACTGGAAATAGGCCTTAATGTTGTTAGCAGCCCTGGTTAAAACATATTTAAGAATATGTAAATAAATGTGAGGGCTAAGCCCTATACACCTCATACACTTGCATCTTGATTATTCTTATTTTGTGGTCATATACCCTTGAGAAAAATGTGTAATAGCTTTTACTGAGGATCTGTTACCTTAAAATATGAGTGACTGTCAGGACTGTATTACCTGACTTATTGATCTTTAAGAAAGTCACCATACTGACTGTTGGCTTCAAAAAATAGCCCATATTTCTACATGCATTTTCCATCCTCTGTGCAGAATCCAGAATCTGGCTTTGCCGTAAAACACAGGTTTTGTATTATCTGAAACTAAATCAAAGTTTGGATGAAAGCAATTCTTTATGTTTGGTGAGCTCATTATATTACAATGCCTGAGTTAATGAAACCCATTGCTACAGGAAAATATTTGAAAGCAGCCTTTAAATCCTGCCTTTATCTACATCTTTACCTCTGTCTTATCTCTCAGCTGGGGTTCCTACTAGTATAAACCACATTACCATGGACTAAATAAAATACTTCAAATGAAACAATAAAAAGAGATATGTTAGTCATTTTCTGATTTTTAGTGACACTGGGACAGATAACTTTTAATAGTGCAATGAACAGGGATATAGGCCTTAAATTCCACCCTGCTGTTACCAAATTATTTACAGGGAAAAGTTTCACAGATTTCTCCAAAACTAAGAACAATATATCAGCCATCTGTTTACTTGTAGCAATACTATAATGTTAATTATAGTAAACCACCAAGAAGGAAAAATAGTCCAAGAAACGACTCAGCCAGTATATCCAAAGAATTTATTTTATAGTATCAACAATTGATGTTCTCCAGCGCCTCGGCATAAGCCTTTTAACAGAGTATAACAAAACCCATTTCTCATTCCTTTATATAGTAAAAAACTATTCTAATAAAACAATTAAAAAACACTTAATTACAGCAGCCATTTCCAATCAAGCTCTCTATTTAACCCCTTAGGGTGTAGAGTATCAAATTTTAAAATAAACAGTGTTTCTTTCCATTGTAGTTTATTCTTCAAGCACATACCTTTCACACAATGTACTTTTTCCAAAATTGTGCCTGTTAAATTCTTACCATCACTGTTATGATATTTTTTTAAAATGAAAGCCTAAAGGGCTTTCTACCTTTTCATTTTTAATATTTCTCAGATGTTCTAAGAACCTGACCCGAAAACTCCTTTTTGATTCACCTATATAAAATAAATTGCATTCACATTTGAGTACATAAATAATACCCTCTGTATTACAACTAAAATTACCATTCACATTAAATTTCTTTCCATTTATACAGTCAAAAGAATTTACTGTTTGGTTACATATACTACAATGACCACATGCTTTAAAGCCATAATCAAAAATACATTTAGTTAGACTGGCAGCAGAAAAAATAAAATAAGCATGAACTAGCATATCTTTAATACTTTTTCCACGTCTATAAGACACCATAGGTTTTTGAGGTAACAATTCACCCAAGCATGGATCTTGTAACAAATGTGTCCAATAAAACATAACAATTTCTACTAATTTCTCTGTATATGTTCCATACGTTGTAACAAAAAACATTTTATCCACTTCTTGATTATACACATTTTTATCTGATTTAGCCCTATATTTTACTTGTTTATGAGTCTGATTATTAAAATTCAAATTATTTTTAGCTTGTTCTACACTTTCTACACTATAACCTCTTTTGATAAATTTCTGACAAGTCAACTCAATTTCTAATTCTTTTTGTTGTTCATCACTAGTTAATCTTGAAATTCACAATAATTCATTATAGGGAAGTGCTGATATTAAATGTGGAGGATGGCAACTAGTCCCATTAATGAAATTATTCACACCTTCAAATTTATGATGCACTGATGTTACTACCTTATTACCTCTAACATGCAAATTTACATCCAAAAATGTAACTTTATCTCTCCACTGAGCTCCATCAAACTTTATACCAAAATTATTACAATCTAGGTCATGAATAAAATTATGTACATCTAAACTACCCCCTTCACATAGAAAGATTAAATCATCTATGTAACGATAATATTCTATTACATGACTTCTTAAAAAGCACATTCTATATAGAAATTTAGTTTCAAAATAACCCATAAATAGATTTGCATATACTGGAGCGAAAACTGCTCCCATCGCTGTGCCTTTAATTTGTTGATAAAGAATTTCATTAAATTCAAAAAATATATTTTTAAGACAAAACAGTATTAAATCAACTGTATAATAAGTAAGTGGAGTTTCACCCAAATGAAATTTAAGAGCTTCCACCCCTAATTCATGTGTAATATTAGTATACAAATTTTTAACATCTACTACTATCCAGTACCTATTTTCATTCCACTGAATTTTATTAATTTTCTCCAGAAAGTCAAAGGTGTCTCTAATATAGGAAGACAACTGCACAACCTTTGGTAAAAATACTTAATGCAACACAATTCCTATATTATGAAGAAAATAGTTGCAAGCAGACACTATAGGACGACCCGGGGGATTGTATCTATCTTTATGTAGTTTAGGAAGACAATAAAATTTAGCCATAGTACAATTTTCTATGGAAAATTTCCTCTCTATGTCTTTTTTGGTAAAATAGCCAAGTCTATACCCCCTATTTATTAGTTCATTATATGCTGACAAGGCTGTTTCATATTCTTTCCATATAGCAATTCTATATACTTCCTCATTATTTAAATTATCCATACACATCTTATAATACTGTTCTACTGTCATTATAACTAACTTATTACCTTTATCTGAGGTATATATATATATATATATATATATATATATATATATATATATATATATATATATGGGTCCCCTTCAGTACACCGACACGCCAGAAGGTCGACACTCTAAAGAAGGAGTCAAGAAGACCGACGACGCAGATGATCGACAAGGTGAGATCCCGACAGACGAAACACCGACATGGGAAGGTGTGAGCGCGACTCAGTAAGTGTGCGATAGAGTGAGGGATTTAGTGTTAGGGAGCGGACAGGTAAGTGTGGGATAGTGAGGGACTGTAGTTTTAGGGGCGGGTTAAGTGAGTTAGGGTTAGGGTGCGGGTAGAGTGAGTGTGCGATAGTGACGGACTATATGTTTAAGGGTGGGTTAAGTGAATTAGGGTTAGGGTGCAGGTAGGGTATATGTGCGATAGTGATGGACTGTAGGTTTAGGGGTGGGTTAAGTGAGTTAGGGTTAGGGTGCGGGTAGGGTGAGTTTGCGATAGTGACGGACTATATGTTGAAGGGTGGGTTAAGTGAGTTAGGGTTAGGGTGCAGGTAGGGTATGTGTGCAATAGTGATGGACTGTAGGTTTAGGGGTGGGTTAAGTGAGTTAGGGTTAGGATGCAGGTAGGGTAAGTGTGCAGTTGTGTCGGACCTCAGGGTTAGGGTTTGGGTTAAGGTTAGTGCATGTATAGTTGTGTGTAATGTGTAGTTTACGTTTTGTGTGTCGGTGTTTTGGGTGTCGGTGTTATGGTGTTCGGTTTTGTGCGTTGTCGGTATTGTGTGTTGTCAGTCTTTTGGTGTCAGTGTTTTGGGTGTCGGCTGTGTGGCGTGTCGGTGTTGTGATAGGGATCCATATACATATATATATATATATATATATATATATATATATATATATATATATATATATATATATATATAGTATATATTAACCTATTAACCATACAATTATTTGGGGTATTGACGTGAGAATATTTTTGTAAATTTGGTGTCAGCTTGGTTAGGCTTAAAATGGCTCTTAGGCTGAAAGCCTAGTAACCACCTATGAACCTATAAAGAAAATATAATTTCAGATTTCCCTCTTGAAGAGTTTTCTTTTTGTTTGAATTTATCTAAGATGAAAAAGGTTTTTCAGTGGAAGCAGTGGGAGTAGAATGATATTCTGATTACATAGAAAATGTGTTATGATTTCTTACAATTGTTCATGCTTAAATCTGCTGCTCTTCCTCCAACTCTGCCTGCTTAGAGAATGAAAACAGTGGTACACAGGGATAAGGGCTTGGATCAGGGTTGCCAGATTTCTGAAGGGCCAGGTAGGGACATAAAAAAAGGTCTTTTATACTAAGTGAGGACCAAAAAAAAAAAAAACTTAGGTGGCTCCACTTTGTGATTTTTGATTGGCTTGTATGCCAGTATGCAAGCCAATCAAAAATTTGCACAGCAGACCCTCTTCTGTTCAATGCGAAACAGCTCGTAACTCAGAAAACTGACTCAGTTGTTCAGGATTTGGGAATGTATGTGGCCAGTGACCCAACTTTTGATCGTGTGTCTATAGTTGTAAGAAATTCCTTTTATACTGCACAGCTTATAAAGAAAGGGATTGTTTCTAGAGCTAGGGATGTCACTGCCCCCCTTTACTCAGGTATCATTAAGCTAATCACTGAATGTAATGCCATCTTTGGTATGCATCTGCCTAGATACATTGTAACAACTGGAACACCCACAGAGATACCTTACTAAAAGGATGCAAGATCTAAACAACATGTCCTACATGCATTGACTCAAAGCCCTGTCACTATACTCACTATCCTACATACTGCTAAGAGGTGACCTGTGTCCGGAATACAAGGTATCCTCTGACCCATTACTGATGGATTTACTGCACATCAGCAAGTCCAATGACATCAGCAATATTTGGTCCAGGGATCAAAACCTCTTCTTGAACATCAGCAGAATGGTTTGGAGAGACAGGTATATTTTGCAAAGGATACCACTGCTCTGGAGCAGACTCTCCATCTACATTAAACAGTGTTCATTCCTGTCCATATTAAAGTGTAACTTTGATCTATGGATGGGAAACAGAAAATTGACCTCAGAAATTCCACTTGTACTACTAATGGAGAGAAGTAGCTGCTAAATGTTTTATCCCATCCATGGATCCTCTCAAATTATCTGTGGTATGATCCCAGTTTTTCTCATTAGGGGAAATATATAATTATTTATCATGGGATGGGTAAGGCCAGTCTATAGTTAAATGGGATAGGTTAATTTGAGCATAAAAAGGGAAACTGTCTAAGCTTAAAATGGTCCACAAGTGCAGCTAGCCTAATACTTACCTATGAACCTATGAACAGACTGGTACCTGTAGTCAAGTACTTTAGCAACATGAAACATTTTAAAGATGCATTTTGTGCTAAAAGAATGTCTGCAAATGGAAGCAGTTACATTCTCACCTCAACCAGAAATGCCATTTATTTCCTGAACATTATATTATTATTTTTCTCATGATGATTATTTGTTCTTCTACACAATTATTTTTACAACATGAATTCAGCTTTCACAATCTCCAATCAAAAATAATATTTCACAACACTAAAGCCTGTGTAGACAAAACAAGCAAGCGTCTGTGTTTTACAGTACAATTAACATCATGGCCTCATAGACTTCTTGGGTTCATCTCAGCCCCACACTACCAGTAACATTATTTTCTGTTCCACAGCTGACTCACTGTGTTCTTTGCTTTAGATCTACCCCTCTTTGCTAAAAATTCCAATATGGGCTACATGACATGTTCTTACATCTCTTCATGTTTTGATGTCATGTACTCCAAAGACAGCACCCCTCTAAAAATTACACACACACCTTCAAACACTGGCACATATGCACTGTGAAGTTTACAATTCTATGTATTTGATCAATAGTTCATTTCATAGGATCATAGGATCACAGGAGGTTACTAGGCTAATGACCATAGAGCCTTTTTCAGCCCAGCCATTCATGTTCCTAATTTCCCAATTATCAATGCCCACTGGCTGGAACAGCCTTGGTATATGCCAGTGACTTGGGGCTTAGTCTGAAGAAGGAAATGCCACTGATTATTATTTCTGATGGATATAGGTTCATAGGTTCATAGGTAGGTACTAGGCTATCTGCCCAAGGGCATTTATAAGCCTAGCTAGAGTGTGTCAGCTTTCTCCGCCCCATTGATTAATTAACTGATCCTCTGTCAAACAGAGCCAATGAAGTGATTCCAGGGGTGTATTTTCTGTTACCCATCCACTCGTCAAGGTTTCTCTTGAAGAGTGTTAGTGAGGGGCTCTGCCTGATGTAATTTGGAATTTTGTTCCAAAGCATGGGGAGTCTCTGTGACAGGAATCTATCCCTCCAGCATGTTCTATTTATTGTTGTGGCGAGGTTTATCTCATTAGAGCGGGTGGCTTGCAGTGACTTGGATTTCTTTAGGTGGAGCATGTCCATCAATTCTGAGTTGGACATGGCTTTGTAAGTCAGGCAGAGATCACCTCTGAGTAAGCGATATGCCACTGAGTACAGCCGGAGATTTTTCAGTCGGGCTGCATAGGACATATGTTTGAGGCCAGTAATCTTCTTGGTGAGGTACTTTTGTGGTCTTTCCAGCTGTTGGAAGTGTCTTCTGAGGTACATCCCAATGGAGCATTGTACTCTATGATGGGTCTAATGAGTGATGAGTAGAGGGGCACTATAACCTCTTTATTTCTAGATGTGAACCCTTTAGTAATTAGATGGGCCACATAGAAGGATTTCCTAACTACTTTGGCAATATGATTGTCAAAGGAGAGATTACTATCTACCTGGGTCCCCAGATCTCTTATTACCTCTTCTGTATTAAGGGGGCTGCCACCTATGTGGTAATTCGTGGGTGCTTTGTTTTTCCCAAATGGGATGACTATGCATTTTTTGGCATTTAGCTTGAGGCCATGACTTTGACACCAGGTGTCCATCTCAGTAAGGCCCTTTTGGAGGATGTTCGTGTCAGCCGGAGAGTCAATTATGGCTCCCAGTTTGTAGTCATTGGCGAACTTGGTTAACCATAATCCTCCTGTGTTTGCCTGTACTTCTAAGAAGTATATGCCGAACAGTAGGGGTTCCAGGACCGAGCCTTGCTGGACACCACTTGTGACTGGTTTAGAGTCGGACCTGGAACCCACTATTCTTACCGTGTGAGTTCTATCTCTAAGCCAGTTGTCAACCCATCTCGTGACATAGGGGTTTATGTTCAGGCTGGTGAGTTTTTCTGTAATACCCGAGTGGGGAATGATGTTGAAAGCCTTGGCGAGCTCAAGGTAGGCTGTGTCAACCACCTTTCCCTTGACTATGGCCTTGGTGACTGTCTCGAAGAAGTCAACCAGGTTTAGTAGGCATGATCTGCCCTTAACAAAGCTGAAATGGGTTGGATCAAGTGTTTGAAGGTTCCCAATGTCTTTGTTAATCAGTTCCATGATGATGCGCTCCATAGCCTTGCAGACCAGGCTAGTCAGGCTAATGGGACGATAGTTACCAGGGTCAGTTGTGGCCCCTTCTTTGTGGAGACGAATAACCGTTGCTGTGCGCCATTCTATGGGCATGTAGCCTGTGGAGAGGCTGAGGCTGAACAGTGTGTTTAGGTGGGGGGGTAGTTCATTCTGTAGTTCGTGCAAGATGCAGCCTGGGACACCATCTGGTCCCATTGACGCTGCGTTTTTGGCTTTTGAAAGCACTGTTTTCACCTGTGCGTCTGTGATTTTTGGGACACTACACTTCTCCGGTATTATTGTAGTCCCTTTTGGAGGTGAGAGGGGGGTGAAGTTTGCACTGAATCTATCTGCCAGGATGTTTGTAATATCAGTAAGTTCAGTATATTTTGTGCTATTTTGCACTAGTTCAGTGCATATCTGCGAGTTGCCACTTAGATTCTTAACATAGCTAAAGAAGGCTTTGTGGTTATCTTTTGAATCCTTGGCTATTTTTCTTTTGAAGTCAGCCTTGAATGATTTCATGAGGGACCTTAGTTTCTTACTGATACTGATCAGGGATGTCTTTCCTTCTTGGGATTTGCTTTTTTTCTGAACTAGTTTCCTCCTTCTATTGTATAGCCTGTTTATTGCAGGGGTCCACCAAACGGATTTCCTTCTCTTAGAGGAGTGAGGCTTGGTTTTGCTAGGGATGGCACAATCCATGTATCCTTGTAGGTACTCATAGACTGCATTTGTAAAGGTTTCTGCATCTTGGGCAGCATTATCCTTTAGCATGGGGGCTGTGAAACTTATCACCTCTGTCTTAAGTAAGGTGAAGTTTGCTTTAGAAAGTTTTTTACTGTGGTATCCTTAGTTGGGGGTGTTGGTGGGATGTGGACATCCAGAGTGATTAGTTTATGGTCTGATCTAACCAGTGATGGGTTGACCTCCGGTGTGGAACACTTGTTGCCCATGTTGGTGATGGCCAGTTCCAATATATTTTCACCTCTGGTAGGGGAGTTTAACAGCTGATCCAGGGCATTTGAGTTGATGAATTTCAGGAAGCGCTGGGTCTGGGAATTTGTACTCGAGTAGGTTTCCCAGTGAATGGTAGGGTAATTGAAATCACCTAATATCAGGGTGTTCGGTAGGACCTTCATGTTTACCAGTGTCTCCAGAAAGGTGGAGTGGTGGTCCTGGGTCATGGAAGGTGATCAATCTGCAGCAGGCCACAATTTGCATTGCAGATTTGCCCGATGTTAGTTGCTCATGGATGATCTCAGAGGTATCATGCTGCGCCACTAACCTGGGGGTGTAGGTATCCTTGATGAATATGGATACAACCCCTCCTTTTGTGTTTCGGACCGTGTTCTGTGGCTGAAACGTGTGGTATAAGTTGTAGCTCAGTAGTGCTGAGGTGCTCTCTGGAGCATTGAGCCAGGTTTCAGTTACTGCACAGATGTCGACATTCTCCATACTGAGGAGTGCTTTGAGCACGTGCATTTTGAGATTTAAAATCCTGGCGTTGAGTAGCATAACCCTCAGTTTTTTGTTAATTGTGCTGTTTACGGAGGTGGATTTGACTTTTGAGCCTTGCCTAAAAAGGCACTATGGGGGCAGCAAGAGCCTAGGCCAGTATTCAAAAGTCTAGGGGTGACAGGTGCAAGCCGGCTCTTGCGAAGCAACGCGGCTTGCCAAGCATGTCATCCCAGGCTGTGAGACACTGGATCCCCTTTGAATGACACCAGAAGCTTAGCCAATTGTTGAAATTGATCATTTTTTTTCTTTATATTGAGGTATCATTCTTGGTGAGGGCAGGATGCTACTCAGGGTCAGGGTCATAACAGCCTGGGCTGCATGATCAGAGACCTCTTCCATGTCTCTTTTCATGTAGTCCAGGGAGGTATGTCTCAGGTCATTCACACCAACATGAACAATGACAGAGTCATATTTGTACTTGTTCTGGAGTGACTTGAGTGCTTGTGTTATGTGGAGGATTCTGGCTCCCGACAGGCAGCTAACAGTAACCTTCTGCTTGTCCAGCCTAGTGAGTGGGACATCAGTGTGCCTGACTATAGAGTCACCTATTACTAGTATGTTAGGTATGTTATTTCGCCTTAAGTGCTGTGATTGTGTGGCACACTGATTTTGTATTTTATGTGTTGTCTGGTTTGTGACGGGAAGTGCAGGTTGTTTGGGTGTCTGCTTTGGAGGTCTCTGATGCTTTTGAAGGTTTTTATTTAGAGTGTCTGAGTATGATTTTGTGTATTTATGTGCATTTTTTGCCAGTGTTGTTTAAGTAGGTCTGTGTGCAGCTGGAGGTGTGGTGCAAGTGTTAACCTTATCCTCTTGACTGTCTGTTCCGGTCTTGGGTGGAGACAGCTTAGCTTCCAGTTTGGCTGTATAATTGCATCTCTTGCATATGTTAGTGTTTTGTGGTAGGAGGAGAGGGTTGTCTGTGTACATGAGGCAGTTGTAACATTGCCTCAGGATACCCAGATTCACCAGCTGGACTGGAGAGTGCACCTGAAGTTGTCCTTTGGTCATACCTGAATAGTAGGGTGAGCTGCTTAGTCAATTGGTTGGTGAGGGGTGAATAAAGAGCCTTGCCCTGCTGAGCAATCAGTGTCAGGGTATATTAGTGCTTGCTATTAGGTCTGAGCAACTGCTGGGCTGTAAGATGCTTTTTGAGTGCTTAGGTTGAGAGTTAGACTAGTTTCAAGGGAAAAACTGAAGAGGAGACTTCGTGGAGCCGGGAATAATTTAACCGTAGCTAACCAGCACTGCCCGGTGTGCAAAACCATGCAAAAGCATTTTTTATAGTAGGAAAATGAAAGAGATAGAAATTAGCCTAAAATGTCCAATAAACTACTAACTTCTGGGCTAGAAACACTCCTCCAGGGACAGATAGGTTGCTCAAAGCTCCCCTCTCTCACAGGTGAACAGAGAAACTTCCTTCTATCCAAGTAAGGTATGGGCAACTTAGAAACTAGTATCACAGCCCTGAATTCAGCACTAGCATGAAAACTGGACTATACTAGCTTAGAAAGGCAGGAAACAAGGAATTTTTTTTAGTTTTTTTGTTTTTTTTTTTCAAAAGATAAGGCAAAAACAGTAAAAAATACACTTAAAACAGCTTTAAACAACTACAAACAATCAGAAAAAACTATAGTACTTTAGTGTGTAGCCTGCAACAGTTAAACAAATTATTTAAACAAAAAACAACTTTTTAAAAGTGCAGGAAGTCAAATAAGTACAATATGTGAAAAAAAAACAAGCTTTTAAATCACAATATGTGCTGGAAAATCTGCGTTTAGGCAGTAAAGTACAGCAAGAAAGTACAGAAAACTGATACTTAATCACTCCAAAGTCGCTCTTCTAAGCTAGAAGGCTTGTATCAGTTTAAGGCTTTCTAGTGCTACCCAATAGGTTAGTTATAGGAAAGATGGGAAACAAGCACAGATGTGGGGCAGGATTCACGAAGGCTTGCACGGAGTCTAAGAGTAGTGTAAGACTCCATGCAGCCCTCGCGATCCAGGAACAGCCCGAAATTCCATGTAAGAGACCAGCTAAAACGTCTCTTACACAGAGTGGGTGTGGATATGCTAATCACTTCACTTGCAGCCGAAAGGCATGCAAATGAGGTAGATTAGCAATCCAGGAAGCCCAAAGCAGCCCGTGTAAGAGCCGTTTTAGCTGCAGAAATGTACTCAGTTGACAACTGAGTACGTTTCTGCAAATAACACAATGGAGCCATGTCAGCTCCAAATAAAGGGTGCATATGTGTCAGGCAGCATGCCAATGGCCAAATATGTGGCCATTGGCAAGGTACCCCGATGCAAATATGAGAAATAAATATTTTTTTCGGCGATCGAAGTTTAAACGCAGCGCAGCCCAGCAAACGGGCTGCGCTATATAAAACATAAAATGAAGGTTATAAACCCAGAAATGTGGGTTTTATGCAATACATGGATTTACAATGCAGGGACCAGCAGACCAAAAACAACATGGCCACCGTTTAGTGGTTGCTAAGGGGGGAAGCTGAGTCTAAGACATGTAACTAAGCATTAGTAGGCAATCTGATGTAAATGAGTGTTAGGATACTGAATCCCACTGTCACATAGCAAATGAGCACATTCTGAGTAGTGTAAGAGTTACATAAGGGGGAGGAACAGAGTAGGAGATAGGTGACATCACAGGGGGGAATGGCAGAAAGAAATGCAGTTCATTGGAGGTCATGTTAAATGACAGATGTCAGATACATATCATGGAAAGAGGAGTGATACAAGATAAGCATGGGAAAGTCAAGAAATGGAAGGTGTACACTGTTGCTTACACCAAAGTTTCTTGCTGGCGGCATGCGCAGCGCCATGAGGCGCGAGTAGGGCAGTGTGCACGCGTGTAAGGCAGACTGAGCATGTGGGAGCCTGTTGGCAGACTTGTAAGACTGTTTGCACTGGTGTGCGCACATTTTAACCCGAATAAGACAATTCTAAACCATGTAAACATGTGTGCGCGCGTGTAAGCCACTGTGAGCGTGTTTCTGCTGGTATGCGCGTTGCTCCCCCCTGAGGAAACAGAAAGGAAACAGGAAGCAACAGAATTAGTAGGAAGCTAACAGGGAATACTGCTGGAGCTAGCAGGTGAAAACAATTAGAAGCAGGCAATTACACAGGCAGAATAGTAGCCCAGCCAAGCACTTAAAACTCTGCAAACAGCAGTGCAGGATGTTTCTCTCAAGAGACACTGCAAGACAGGAGTAAGCTATTAGAAGTGAAAACTGAAAAAGCTGAACTCAGAGCAGAAATGCTAGGGGCTGCCATAGCTGTCATAAGGAGACATAGGCTACTGGCTGAGGGTGGTGACAATGCAAATGGTGCCAGACAACCCACAGTGAGGAGACGGAGAAGAGTGTACAGGCCCAGGGTCACCTACCATGGGTTACATGAGCTGGAGATAGTGGAGCGCTATAGAGTGGACAGAGACCTCCTGCAGCAAATTGTTGAGCTGTGCAGGCCACGCCTCACACACAGAACCGACAGAGGGGAACCCATCCCAGTGGAAACCAAGGTATGTGTTGGCCTAAGAATACTAGCAACAGGTACCTTCCAGAGACCAACTGGTGATATGATGGGATATCACAGGCATCAGCCTCCAGGGTACTGCACCAGTTCCTGGATGCCATGTCAGCACATGTCGGTGATCATGTATATTTCCCCAATGCCCGTGAGGTATTGGCCAGCAATATGTGTCTCTTCCAGCAAATAGCGGAATACCCTGAGGTAGTGGGTGCAATAGACTACACGCACATATGCATCAAAGCACCAGCCGGTGAGCGGGGTAGGGCCTACATTAACTGCAAGGGCTTCCCCTCCATCAACTGCCAGGTTGTGTGTGATGCCCAGGGCATAATAATGAATGTGTGTGCTGGCTGCCCTGGGAGCTACCATGATTCCCATATCTGGCATTTGACGCAGCTGTACCAGACATTTGCCAATGGGGACATCCCACATGGACACCTAGTGGGGGATGCAGGTTATGCACTGGAGCTGTGGCTAATGACACCCATCAGAAATGCACACACACCTGAACAGGAACGCCATAATGAGGCACACGCACAAACACGTAATGTAATAGAGCGTGTGTTTGGGCTGCTCATGTCACGGTTCCGATGTCTGGACACATCTGGTGGAGCCTTGCAGTACTCACCAACTACATGTATCCAAATTGTCATGGTATGTGCTATGCTACATAATATGATCTTGCAAAAACAGCTGCAGCAGGACCAGCATAGGGCCGGGCCAAACAGCCCCCCACCATTGCCAAGGCCATCACAGGCAGAGCGTGACTCAGAGGAGGAACAACCTGAGCCTGCCCCAGTAGGCAGAAGGAGGCATGCCCAGTATGCCTTGGCCTTGGCAAAGAGGCAACACATAGCACATACACTGGCTCAGTAGGAACCCTGGGAATGATACCCCTCTCTGACTCACTCATATAATAACAGGGATGCCTAAAATGACATAACCTGCTCTCAGACATGTACAGGGAGTGTAGTATGTGCATCCGACAGAGGCAGCCCTGCAGCACCACCTGAGGCATGAATGCCATGTGTTAAGCAATGTAACACCATGTAGTATATGCAAACTTGATGACCCTGACTAACATCCTACCCTCACCAAGCATGATGCCACAATATGACGATGAGATGATCAATTGCAATAATTGGCTGAAGTATTGCAGTTAGTCAAAGGGGATCCAATGTGTGCCAGCCTGGGATGACATGCTGAGCATGACATGATGCTCCACCTGCTAGGGGTGGTGTGCACCTCTCAGTCCAGGCCTTATGGATAGTGGCAAAGGCTGTTGTCACCCACAGCATGCCTTGAATAGGTATGGCTCAAATCACAAACCCACCTCCATAGGTATCACAAGGGATAAGAACCGAGATGTAATGCTACCCAATGCCAGAAATCTAAACAGCAAGATGCATGCAGTCTAAACTCCCCCAGTATGGAGATAGTTGATATCTGTCCTGTAACAGAAAACTGGGTCAAGGCTCACAACAGCACCCTAACACTACCAGGTTACACCTCATACTGTGCTGTACAGCCTCAAAACATGGAACAAGCTACAAAAGGAGGGTGACTAGCAATAATTGTCAAGGATAACCACACCCCCATGTTGGTACCACAACAAGAAGCAGCATGGACTAGCCATGGTCAAGTAACAGTGGCTAAAACTGCCTTCCAGTTTATAGCCTGCTACAGACTACTGTCCTAACACCAGGAACTGCACTTGGCCTATGTTGGAATACATGAATATATCAAGCCCTCCAAACCACATTATATTGGGTGACTGAAAATACCCAAACATAGACTGGGAGCATTATACTAGCTCCGACACTGTAGGACAAAAGTTCCTAGAATCCATAACCCAAAATGCCCAGGAAAAACGTACCACTCCCACAAGAGGGGTAAGCATACTGGATGTGATAATCAGCAACATGGGTACTGGATGGCAAGATGAGAAGTGTATCCCTCACTGGTAAGACCAGACCATAGAGTAATCACATCGGATATACACATCCTGACCACAGTCCCTGGCCAGAAAACCACAGTGAAAAACATGTGTAAAGCAAAATTTGCACTCCTCCAAACTGATGTGGAATCCATTAAAGGCCCTGTGCAGGTGCAAAATATGGGCCACACCTCAGAACCTGTTATACAGGCATTCCATGAACACTGCCAGGAATGCTTGGATTATGCAATCCCAAATAAAACCAAGACACAATGCCATACACGCAGGCATCTGGCATGGTGGACTCCAGCCATTACCAAACCATGCAAGAGAATGAGGAAGCTACAACATGACAGAGAAAACATAAAAAGGGAAGTAATCACTGATCAGTAGTATGGCAATAAAATATGTCCACACATACAATCCACTAAGGCAAGCTACAACAAGTTGAATCTGTGAATCTTGAGGCAATGTTACACCTGCCCCAAGTACAGAGACAACCCTCACATCCCCCCAAGAAATACAAATATATGTGAGAGATGCAACCATTTATCCAAACCGGAGGCTGAGCTTTCTCAACTCAGTACTGTCAAAACTAGTCAGGAGGAGAAGGTAACCACACACACCACAAACCCAGTCTCACATAGACCTATCACAACTGCCAACCAAAGACATAAACACAGAAAAACATTCCCAGAGGCCCTAATTACAAACACACCACATCAACAGAGGCCTCCAAAGCAGACACCCAAGCAACCACTACCTCCAAACATAGCACATGAAACACATAGTACACAAAGCTAGTGTGCCAAACAGTCACAGGCCAGAAGGAGAAACAACATGCCTGATACAGTTGTAATAGGTGACTCCATAGTCAGACACACTGCTGTCCCGCTCACCAGACTGAACAAGGGAAAGGGTACAGTAAGCTGCCTGTAGGCTGCTACAATATGCCACATAACAGAAGTACGCAGGTCACCCCAAAGCAAGCAGAAATATGATGCAGTCATTGTCCATGCTGGCGTGAATGACCTGAGATGTACCTCCCCGGACTACATGAAAAGAGACATAGATGAGCTCTCCGATTATGTAGTCCAGGCCTGTATGACACTGACCGTGTGCAGCATCCTACCCTCACCAAGAATGATGCCACAATACAAACACAGAATGATCAGCTTTAACAAGTGGCACAATTACTGGTGTCATTCCAAGGGGATCCAATGTCTGTCTGCTTGGGATGTCATGCTTGACAAGCCACGCTGCTGTTCCAGGGATGGCTTGCACCTGTTACCCCTGGGTGTCTGGATATTGGATAAGTCTCTTGCCACCTCCATAGAGCCTTTCATAGGCAAGGCTGAAAAGACTAACCCACCACCCTAGAAAACATAAGTGGAAAGAAGCATAAGGGTAATGCTGACCAATGCCAGACATGTAAACCTCAATATGCATGCTCCCGAGGCCCTCCCCAGTATGAAGAACATTGATGTCCATGCAGTGACAGAAACCTGCAGCAAGGCTCCTGACAGCACACCAGCACTACCAGGTTATACCTCATATCATGCGTTATGGCCCCAAAACCTGGACCAAAACATAAAAGGAGGGGGAGTATCCAGATTCAGCACAGGCACCCACATGTCCAGGTAACTGACAATGCACGAAGCATCGGAGACCACCCATGTGAAACTAACCGTAAGCAAAACTGCTGTACAGTCTGTAGCATGCTACAGACCACACTCTCACACACAGGAACCCCACCCAGCCATCCTGAAGACACTGGACAGTATGAATGTCTCACCAAATACCAACCAAGGTACTCACAAATTACCACATAGGTGGTAATCCATTATGTATGGAAGGAGTAATCAGGGACCTAGGGACACAAGTGGACAGTAACCTGTTATGTGACACTCACATTGCTAACGTGGCTAGGAAGACTGTCTATATTGGACACCGTATCATGAAAGGATTCACATCTACATCAACAGAGGTCATTGTGCCCCTATACTGTTCTCTTATCAGACCCATAATCTAGTACAATGCCTCATTTGGGATGTACCTTACCCGACACCTGCAGCAGTTAGAAAGACCTCAGAGGTACCTCACCAAGAGGATAAAGGGTCTCAAATATATGTCATATGCTGCCTGGCTGTAGACACCCTAGCTGAATGCAGTCACATACTGCCTACACAGAGGCGTTGTATGCCTGTTGTATAAGGCCATGTCCAACACAGGAGTAATGGACATGCTCCACCCCAGAAAACCCAAATCCATTGGAGCTGTGAGAGTGAGAGATGTCAACCTCAACACATAATGAAATAGGATGTGCTGGAGGGACAGATACATAACCCAGAGGCTCCCTACACCCTGGAACAGAATCCCACTCCATGTTAGGCAGAGCCCCTCACTGACTCTCTTCAACAGGAATCTTGCCAAGTGGATGGATGATCGTAGATGTACACTGGGGGTCTTCACTGTGTCACGTCCAGACAGAGGCACAGTAAAGTAAATCATAAATGGCCATAATATTCACATAGCAAGCCTAGCCACAGACACTCTGGCTAGGCTTATAAATGCCCTAGGGCAGATAGTCTAGTATGAACCTATGAACCTATGAAGATACAAATTGTACAGGATACTAAGGATAATCCCAAGGCTTTCTTAACTGATGGTAGGAACCTTGTTGGGAATTCACAGATATGCTCTGAATCACTCAAATATTACAAACAACATACCACACACACACACACATATTGCCAACATCCAACCTGACAGTTGCAGTGCAAACCCCCCCCCCAAATGCAACATATCTATCCCAGCAGAGTGCTGGCCCCCTGACATTGCAGATGCTGAGGTAACAGCCAGCATCTACAAAGCAAAACACACAGCATCGATGGTATGAGATGGTGTCCTGGGCTGAGTCCAACATGGACTCCAAGAAGAATGGAATGCCAAATAACACTACTGCTCAATGTCAGCCTTACCACAGGATATGTACCCAAAGAGCAGTGTACAACAACAGTGGTCCTTCTCAACAAAGGTGTTGCCTGAATGGATACTGCAAACTACCACCCCAGAATCCTGACAAGCTTGGTCTGCAAAGCTATGGAAAGGATCAGCATGTACCGCAGACATAAAGATATTGGGGACCTACTGACTCTGGACCCTACCCAGTGTGGCTTTCTTAAGTGCAGATCATGCCCCTTAAACATGTTTCACTCATTTGAAACAGTCATTAAGGTAATTGATGAGGGGAATGTGGTCCACACAGCATAGCTGGACCTTGCAAAGGCTTCCATACAAAACCCCACGTGTTCATTATAGATAAGCTCGCCAGCTTAAATATAAACCCCTATGTCAGTAGAGGGGTTGCAAACCAGACCAAGGACAGAACTGACATGGTCAGAAATGCTGCAGCCATGTCAGACTACAAACCAGATATAACTGGCATCCCACAAGGCTTGGTCCTGGGACCTCCCTCGTTTGGTATATATGTCCCATAGGTACAGGCCAACATGGAAGGACTGTGTCTGAACAAGTTTGCAGAGGACTACAAACTGGCCACCATATCTGACCTTCCAGCTGACACAAGCATCCCACAAAAGGGCCACATAGAAACAGACAACTGGTGCCATAGCCATGTTAGCAAGCTAATTGCAGAAAAGTGTATAGTCATCCCCTGTGGATATACAGTAAGTGCCCACCAATTACCACATAGGTGTTAACCCATTAAGTACTTAACATGTAATAAGAGACCTGGGGACACAAGTTTATAGATATCCTGCATTGGACAAGCATGTGGCTGTAGTGGTTACAGAAACATACCATCTACCCACCTAATCATGAAGGTTGTCAGATCTAGATCAGGGGAGGTCATTGTGGCTCTGCAGTCATTCTTCATCAGCATTACAATTGACTACAATAGCCCCTGTGGGATGTACCTCAGCAGATACCTCCATCAACTGGAAAGTCTCCAAAAGTACCTCACCAGGAGTATCAAAGAGCTTGAACAGATGCCATGTGTTGCCTGATTAAACAAACTGCAGCTCCACACACTGCCATACTGCCCACCCAGAGGCAAGCTGTGCCTGATGCATAAAGCCATGTCCAAGCTGGAATCAATGAACATGCTGCACCTTGTACAATCTGAATGGCAGTGAGCTATGCACATGAGAGACCTGAACCCCAGCACTGACATACATAGGACAAGCTGTACTGAATGATCCATAACACAGAAGTCACCCCCACTCTTGAGTAAACTCCCAGTACAGGTTAGCCAGAGAGTCACTCATCGACTCTACTCAAGAGGAATCTTGATGAGTGGATGGGAGATGGTAGGTTTACCCTGGGTATCACTGTTATGTCATGGGTAGATGGAGGCACAGTATATTAACCATGACATATGTCATGGCAAACTCCAGTTACAATGTGTGTCGAAGGACAAACACACTCTCCGACTGGCATTAGAAATGGCCTAGGGCACATCGCTAGTGTTTGCCAATGTACACCTATGTTGTGGAATACACTACCAATGTTGGACAAGCCTGGTTTAAGTAGTTCATATCTGAACATAATGCAACATGGTCAGATGTGCACAACTGGCCCCTAACCAGTCTGTTGTGCTCACTATGAAAATGTAAAGCAGTGATAGGACTAAAGCCCAGGATACTGTCCACCACAGTGAAAGTACTGAACCAGTACACTGTACGGTACTACAGTGTTAGGTCAGTATGAAAGGATGTTGACAACTGTATGCAAAGTATCCCATGCAAACCCTGCAAGCACAGTATAATCCCTGTTGTGTTCAGACACAAAGCAGTTGGACAGTAAGTACACAACATGACACACAACACACAACCATAAACATGAGATATTGTTGAAGTTCACACTCATCCACAAATGTGGTGGGCTGCAGAGTTCAACATATGGAAATCTCACACTGGGCATTCTCGCACACTTTGATAAATGAGACATATGTCAGACAACATGCCATGGAAAGCCTGAAATGGGCATGCTCACACACTTAGGACAAATCTCAGTTTAGCAGTTGGCCACACATATCTGGTATTTGTACGTGTTATTCCAGGAACCAACCACATTACAGCAATCTGCCCAGTGCACACAGTTAAATGACTACAGAGACATAAGTGATATAGTGGATCCCTCTCATATTTAAACATCTTCCATAGATACACAAGTTGTTCATAGAAACAGGGAATGCTATGGCAATAAAGACCTGCAAACAGTCTATCAGCAACAAATATTGTGCATCTGACAATTAAACATATGGGTGTAGAGGTCAACAGTAGGCTCTTTGCCCTAGGGAATGACAGCTTAGCCAGAATGTGCTTGGCATCTGCCTCCCCAGTACAGTAGGCTACTGTGCCACTGTAAAGTAGGTCACATAAGGCACCGTGTGAAGCTAGTGTGCTGTGCCTCCATCAAGCAGGGACACAGTGGAGATCCCAGGGGTTGAATTTGCTAAGCCACATCCATGTTGTTGGTGTATGCTGGAAGAGGGTTGGTAAGGACCTCTAACAGTAAGTGGGCGTCAATAACAGACTGAGGGGAGCATTATCTGCAGTGTATGGACAATTTCACTGTCAACACTTTGTTGTGATGATTATGAGGGATTGAAGTGTCGTGCCAGTACTGTTCAGAGATGTCCTCCCTCTGTGGGCTACTGCTCTGCAATGTATTAGCTCACTTCATCTGTTGGACAGCTCATATATGGCTGGTGTACACCTGACAGGCGTCCTGTTGTGGAGGAGTCATGGGTATATTTGGGATAGCATGATCAATGTAAACCTTCCACATGCTCATAGAATGCAATTGTCAAGGATTATGCAGAGTGGCCTGCATACTCCCCCAGCATGGGTCCTTTGAAGTCTTCCACCCCAGTCTTCACAAGTGTAAAGTCTGCTTTTGATAAATACACTTTGTTTGCAGTGACAACCTTGCCTGGGGGTGGGGATGAGATATGTATGTCCAGGGAAAGGTAGGTATGGTCATATATCAACAATGGTGGTCTACCTCTGGTGTGGAACAGTGAGTACCCATGTTGCAGATGGTCAGGTGCAATATGTATTCCCCCTTGTGGCTGTGGTGAGTGGTTCTGCCATAGCACATGGACTCACAAATTGTAGTGGCTGTAGGGTAATGTTGTAGAGGCCTGAGTATTTCCCACACACAATATACCTGTACCTGACGTTAACAACTGGAATGGTGTATGTGAACATCTTCATATCTTGGCACTGTTCCCAGGGAAGCAAAGTGTGTGTCCTGGATGTGGGAGGGGTGGTCCTAACTGGTTGTGTTGTGTGTTAAAGGTCCTGTGGTCACGAAGCATGGTATAGAACATAACCTGCCAGTGCTGATGTGCATATCTGACCCTGAAGTAGGTGGCTGCAAATGCATATATATGCTATCCCCACCTGACAGGTAGTACTAGATGTACATACCTCTGTAGAAATAATGATGTCAGCACCCTATAAATACTGCAGGTGCAGAACAGATGCCCAATAATTCGGATAGTGCACTCTGCTAATGCGTCTCCCTCAAGTGTCATAATATAGTTAGGTAGGGGTTTGAATCCTGCAAATGCTCAGTGTGGGTGAGAGGGGTTGGTGTGTGTGCAATTCTGTGTCAGAGAAATGTCCCTTTTGGCAACTAGGAGAACACACTACAGGATGCACATTCCCCTTTCTAAACACTGATGATGTCAGCACCCTATAAGTACAGCAGGAGAAGGGAAACCTCCCAGTAATGCGAATACCGGGTTCCGCTAATGCGTCCGTCTTGAGTGTCATGACATAATTAGGTAGGGGTTTGAATCCTGCAAATAGCAAGTGTGTGTGTTTGGGTGAGGGGGGTTAGTGTGTGTGAGGGAAATGTCCCTTTTGGCAACTGGGAAAACACACTACAGGATGCACATTCTCCTTTCTAAACACTGATGATGTCAGCACCCTATAAGTACAGCAGGCGAAGGGAAACCTCCCAATAATGTGAATAGCGCACTCTGCTAATGCATCCATCTTGAGTGTCATAACATAGCTAGGTAGGGGTTTGAATCCTGCAAATGGCAAGTGTGTGTGTGTGTGTTTGGGTTAGTGTGTGTGCAATTCTGTGTGAGGGGAATGTCCCTTTTGCCAACTGGGAAAACACACTACAGGATGGACATTCCCCTTTCTAAACACTGATGATGTCAGCACCCTATAAGTACAGCAGGAGAAGGGAAACCTCTCAGTAATGCAAATAGCTCGCTCTGCTAATACATCCATCTTGAATGTCATAAAATAGTTAGGTAGGGGTTTGAATCTTGTAAATGGCAAGTTTGGGTGGGGGGGGTTAGTGTGTGTGCAATTCTGTGTGAGGGAAATGCCCCTTTTGGCAACTGGGAAAACACACTACAGGATGTACATTCCCCTTTCTAGACACTGATGATGTCAGCACCCTATAAGTACAGCAGGTGAAGGGAAACCTCCCAATAATGTGAATAGCGTGCGCTGCTAATGCATCCATCTAGAGTGTCATAACATAGTTAGGGAGGGGGTTGAATCCTGCAAATGGCAAGTGGGGGTGTGGAAGTAGGGTGTGTGCAATTACATGTGTGAGAGAACTGACCCTTTCGGCAACCAGTACAACACACCAGCTGGGGCATATTCCAATCTCTACACAGAGATGATGTCAGCACCCTACAAGTACAGCAGAAGAGGACAAATCTCCCAGTAATGCAAATAGCACGTTCTGCTACTGCATCTCTCACTACTGTCATAGCACAGTTAGTTATGGCTTTGAATTCCACACATGCCACGTGTGTTTTTGTCACACAGAATGCCCATGTGTGTGGGTTGTTGTTCACAATAATGCATGACATCGATTAAACCAGTAACGGCAATGGACACAGATGATGTATGCCTGTGCCAAATACACATATGTACCTGTGACCTTCAATAGTTCCCATGTCTGACGCCTGCCACATGTGAATACATGGTATTTTCACTGGATAACATTATGACTGTGGTCTTCTGTGCAGGTGCTGCATATGGTATGTGTATATACAGTGTGAGTTGTATATGGTATCATCCTAGCAGCGAGGGATACACATCTGGTCTGGGGCATATAGTCTACATGTTGTTGATGAACAGGTGCTGCATGTTTTCACCTGTTGTGGGAGTGGTAACAAGTTGTTCCATAGCAATGCAGTGACTACATGCTAGGAACCTTTCAGCTAGGGTGTTGTAGCTACAGTAATTCATCAGCATTCAGTAATACTTCAGCATTCTTGGTGAGGGTATGATGCCAACAAAGGTCAGGGTCATACCAGCCTGTGCCACATGCTCAGAGAGCCCTTCTTTGTTCCCTATCATGTAGTCCAGGGAGGTACATCACAGGTCAGCCATAGTGGCATGGACAATGACTGAGTCATATGTGTCCATACCTCTGACTGACCTGTATGCTTGTGTTATGTGGTGGACCATAGTGCCCCGCGGGCAAATCACTGTGACCTTCACCTTGTCCAGCCTGGTGAGCGGGACCTCACTGTACCGGACAATAAAGGTACCTAACACAACTGTAGCAGGTGTGTTGTCTAGCTGTACAGGCTGTGACTGTTTGGCACACAGGATTTGTGTGCTATGTGTTGCACGTGCTGTGTTCCAGTGTAACGTATGCCTGTGTGCTTGGCACACAGGATTTGTGTGCTATGTGTTGCATGTGCTGTGTTCCAGCGTAATGTATGCCTGTGTGCCAGCTGCAAAGGTGTCTGCTGCTCAGGCAGGATGCTATTCTGAGGCTCCACAAATGGCCCAGTGTGTTCATGTGTTTGGATTGCTGTCAGTGTAGGTCTACATCAGACTGGTATTGTAGTCACTGTAGTATTTCATGCCACCTGACAGGTTATGCCAGCACTGGGTTCAGAGTGCTTAGTCCCCAGTTTGGCTATGTGGTTGCATCTCATACATGTGTTGTACGTCCATGTGTAGGGGAGAGGGTTGACTGTGTACATGTGGCAGCTGTGACATTGCCACATGACCCACATATTCCACAACTGTACCATAGAGGTGACTGACAAGTGACCTTTGTACATGCTACCATAGTATTGTGATTGCCATGGTGATTAACAGCACATAGGACCAATGGGGAACAAGGTACAAAAGGTGAGTATGTGAGGGTGTAGTGCCTGTGATTAGTTAGCACTGGCATATATGACTGCTCACGTGGTCAAATGCCAGGTAAGTCATATGCAATGTGTCACAGGCAACGTACATGTGAACAGGACAAACAGTGACGTTCTGTCAAGTGAGACATGGACATACATATAGTAAGCTATGCAGATGTCACTAGGAGTCCACAGAAGCTCTGTAAATCTGCATTGCAGGTGGGATCAGTGTTCTAGGGTAACTGCAAGCAAACATGCATGCAAACAAAGCTACAATAAGCAGGGTTGCATGTAGTCCATTGTACAACAAACAAGCTGTACCACTTCCAGTAGGTAACAGTGCAAATATGCAGGCACTATACACATGTACATGGAAATACACAGGTCAGATGGCTAGGGTCCAGTCTCAGTGCACACAAGTGTACAGACCATGTACCGTCAGGATGTACAATAACTGGATGGAAACCCAGGTGCTCATACCTGCAGTAATACACATGTCAAATAACTGACACTGAGCCTTCATGTAGTGGTTCCATACTTAGTAGGATGTATGCTACCTGTCCTGCCACCACAGTATCCCTGACATTTATGGGGACTCTCCCTCCTGTGAAAGTTAGTTTTGTGTGTTGGGGCTGTCTAGCATGGTATGAGATGTGAGCTTGCAGTGCTAGGGTGCTCCTGTGTGTTCTGTACCAGTCGTGTAGTACTGCACACATATCAACATCCTCAAACATCCGCATTGCAGAGTCCAGTGTGGGCAACATGCCACTTGAAGTGTACATGTCCATCATTGCGTATCAATACTTTCATTACCTTATCCCCTGTGTACCTATGTATGTAGCCTTCTGCTGACATCCTTACCACCAGTATGCCAACATGTGCAGATGATACACTATGGTACTTACCATGGGTGTAGACAACAGTACAAGACAATCATACCCTTACTGCATCAGGCATGCTGGGATATACCCACAATTATATCAGCACACAGTGCTGTTAACAACATGATACTATTACTACACGTCTATGTAGTCACCCTGTGCATCAGCAACATGTTAACCTGTACCTGCACTGATGTTACAGATTGCAGGAGGTGGCACAGTTTCATCATATGCACAGGGTGTGAACTTGGTATGCCTGAGTCTGCCACTGATACCACCAATTGACATGAATGTGTATGTGTGTTGGTGAGGGACAACAGTACAAGGTGGTGCAATGTTGATGCAGTGTGTGCGTGTATGCGGTAGCCCTAGGTGTTGTCAATTCACATGTGTGTATGGATGCACACAGTTCCACCTCATGGCTGACATATACCGGTGTTTGTGGACAGCCACAGACTGTACCTGCCAGGTCATACAGATCAGTGTCTCTGGCCACGGACACGGTACCTGTGCCTTGCAGGGGTGCTACGAATCGTATCCGGTACCAATCCAGACTGGGTACTGTCATCAGAAGCAGGTGTTCATTGACTGGACACAGATCCCTGTCGGGCCTGTCCAGAGCCACGTGCACGTGGTCTCCTGGGGTGGTCTGATGACAGCACAGACCCAGCATTGCTGGGGCTGCTGCTGGCACTATGGGGCGGCCGCTGCCCTGTTGTCATCCACGATGACTGCCAGCTGCTGCTGTTGCTGGCATACACCCACGTCGACACCTCAACCGTCCACCATTGCCCTGGCTCATGGACATGTAGTTGTGGAACCAATCTAATATGTCCCCACAATGTCTGTCTATGACATCGGTGAAATTATGGATGGCAGCCGTAATGTCACGCATACTGTCAGTAATGGCTGTGCGACATGCTGTCAGCTCCCTCAGACCCTGTCTGGTGTACCGTTCCATATGTGACTGTGCCTGCATGACAGCCCGAAACATAGCTGAGGTTGTAAGACCTCTGTGGGCATGTCTAACAGGGGCAGTACGCCCACGGATGCTCCCACAAGAACCCCTGGACATCTGTCTGTGTGGTACCATCTCAGGGCCATGCCCATGGCTGCTGTGTGGGGAAGCATGTGCCACAGATACCACATTACCCTGGTCAATGCCCACTGTATCCTGTCCATCACCTAGGGACATTGGTGACAAAGGGTGTATTGGCAGGATGACTGTGCGCATTGATGGGGTTGACAGCTGTGTACTGTCAATTGGCTGACCAATGACGGACCCTGGCATACCTTCCTGTGCCATTACACAGATGTCATCATTATCAGTACCCGTGGCACCTGATTCAGGTTCCCTGCTGCATGACACTAGAGCAGCTACTCCAGTTTTGACACTGGTGTTCACTCCATGCCTTTGTCACCAGGCACCTGTTGCAATACATCTGTACACATGTGCCTCACTCAGAATATATATATATATATATATATATATATATATATATATATATATATATCTATATGAATATATGTATATATATATATATATATATATATCTATATGAATATATGTATATATATATATATATATATATATATATATATATATATATATATTTATATATATATATATATATATATATATATATATATATATATGTCTGTATACATATACACATATATATATCAATGTACATATATTGCTATAGATATGGAGAGAGGGGGGATGTGACAGAGAGGGGGTGAGAGTGACAGAGGGGGTGGAACAGGGGGAGTGTGAGATCGTTATATACAGTCATAGCTGTAGATAGTCAGATCTGTCTGTCTATGTATATGTATCTACATATATCTATATCTGTATGTGTGTATTACATATATATGTTTCTACATATTCTATCTATCTACATCTGTCTATGTATTCCTACATCCCTCTCTATGTATGTATACATATATGCATATTATATATATATATATATATATATATATATACATACATACATGTATTGACATACATACATATCCATATGATAGATAGGTATATCAACATGTTTGTTTACAAAACTGTATACACACACTAACATACTGCTAAACATACATAACTGTGAAACCTACTTTGTACATTGCACTACAACCTACATTCAACCTACATTGATATGTGCACATAGATGCCCTCACATACATATGTATGTACAGCCTTCACTGATAGTTTCTGTATGTCCCCTGCCCTATGCACATCTTCATATACATATGGATACAGACCAATGACACATATGGAGGGTTCACAGTAAGTAGAATTTTAAAGTATTACTTTACATTACCTGTGTTTGTCACAGCTGCTTGCGTTGCCGTTTGGTTTGGTGTCCTGCTGCTCCAGTTGGCAGTTGTCAGCTTTCGAGTGGGTTTTGATGACTGGTTTTGTTTGTGTATGTTTTTTTTTTCCTCTCTCTCTCTCTCTCTCTCTGTCTCTCCCTACCTCCACAGGGTGTAATGAAAGTATTGCATGTGTGGACTGGGAGTACAGCATGCTGTTGTAGATATCTGCATATGTCCATGTGATGGCCTCTGCACCAATTGTTAGCCAGCATTTGCTAATTGCATGCAGCCAGTTGTGTACTGATTGCAGTTCTCACTGTGATTCCAGGACAGTGCTATAAAAAGGTATGTGAGATAGGCATAGCCCTTTCAGAGTTTAAGGGCAGGGACCATGCTGGTATGCTGTGGACACTGTTCTGTGAGTGTAAAGGTTAGTATCTCTCTCATATTTCTGGCTGTGTTGTAGATTAACATTTCTCCATTAATTTCTCCAGTTTCCTGTACTAAGTGTGTATGTACACTGACACCTAAGACTACTACTACTGTTAATGTGTGTGTGTGCTTTCCTGTGGGACATGTGGTGTAACTGGTATATAGCAGTGGCTCTTGCACTTTGTTGCTATGGCTTCAATATTTGCCCTTTACATTCACTACTTGTATGCCTGCTAGGTGTCTTGACTGTAGTGTGTTGCTGTGGCTTTCCTATTTTCCATGTACATTCACACCTTGGAATGCTTGCTATATCTGCTAGGGTGTTACTGCATGCAGTGTGGTCTGGCCATGCTGTGGGCCTTGACATCTATTAGGGTATTTGAGTATGCTGCTGAGCAGGCCCCAGAGACTCTCATGTGCTTCTTTTATCTGCCTCATGGAATGGTACATATCAGTGGGGTACACCCATTAAGTTGCCTGGTATTCTGCAGTTGTGACTGTGGGTTAGCATGAGCATATGTATTACTACACTATTTCCGACATGCAAGTGGTGCATACTTTCAGTACTTCATAGTTACCATTGCATGTGTTGTAACACCTTTCTGCCTACTGTTTGTACATTTCACAGGGAGTCTGTGGGGCATCCCTGTAACTCAGTCACTGTTGCTATGTCTAGGCTCTTAACTATTCAAATATGGCAGTGTCAGACCTCTCAAGTGTACAGATATTTTCAGGTTGTCCACATTTTTGCCTCATATTTTGGTCCATATCTCATAAACAGCTTTTTCTGACAAATCACTCTGGGCTCAAGTCAGACTATAGTGACAAACATTTCAGTTTCAGACTTCATACCCTTCCAAACATCCAACAAAATGCAGAACCTGTTACTCTTTCAACTGTCTAAGTTTGTTGGAGCATTATTTGGAATGTGTCCCTGTTTTTGGGCCTTTGCTCCACATTTTGTATTACTTAGTCCAGATGTGTTCCTGTAAGAGGTTGTGGGGTATGGGCAGTGATTATCCTGCTGTGAGTATGTGTGTGGCTTGCAAGGTGCTACAGTGACATTATTACCTACTAGCTACCAACTAGCATGGCTGTTTCTGTTCAAACACTACTATTATAGAAATCCACTACATTTGACAGTAAATATACATGACATGCTTTGTGTACTACACATCCTATATTCCCTTTACATTCATTCCTACTATTACATGATATATTTATTGTAGCACGGTGTTCTTATATAACAGTCATGGCTTAGTGGTAAGTCATGCAGACTACTGTTTCCAAGGTCCTGGATTCGGGACTGACAGTGGGATTTTATTTTGCTTTTGAGCAGACTACAGGCCTTGTCATTCAGAGTGACTAAGGCACTTTTAAGCAGTTGTAACCGGGTTAGCGCTGGTTTGCGCGGAGCTCACGCATGCGCACTGGCGTTTAGCTCCACGCACACAAGAGCACACCCGCGCTATTTTCTTTGAAAGAAATGAAAATGGGGAGACAGGAAAGTGGTGAAAAAGGGGTCACAAAAAGGGTAAGACAGTAGGGAAACAAGCTCGGGTTTTGCAGGAGGGATGTAGGTAAGGCCCATAGCTGCCCATATCTTCATCAGCGACAGCTGTGCATATGTTTGTAATTTGGTGTGACATTTGAAACCTTCCACCCCTGAGAGAGGTGTAAGGACAACAATAATACTTGTTGTACAGCCAATTGTAATTGACAGTTTCCATGTCCAGCAGACATGTGTGCGAAATGGGCAGCTATGTATGGGGCGTAATTTTTTTGTGGGTACAGAGTGCCCTTTTTTTTTTTTCAGGTGAGAGTGGTATGTCAGGTATGGGAAGTCGGTATAGCTGGGGAGGTAGGTTGGGTAGGTTAACAGACAAGACAAATAAGACGCATACAGGGGCGGTGTATGACACATGTGGGGGGGTTACACAATTGACGGGGACGGATGTTTGGATATCTAGAGCCCATGAGCCCACAGATGGAAACAGTGGAACTGATATCCCCACCCCTGGGCAGTTGCCACTGTGCCTTCACGGCTCAGGACGGGGCTGTGCTGGGGGCTGTGTAGGCCGGGCAGCAGACACACCCGTTAGTTCTGCCACCTGTGCCTCAAGTTGGCGTAGGGGCCCAAGAACAGCTTCCCGGATCTCCCTATACACCACAGTCCAGACACTATGGAGGGTGACTGGATGTTCTCCTCTGGCCACACTTGCAGAGGGGGGATGAGCCCCATCCCCTGCAGCGCTTCCACCCACAGGTGGCACAGGGCCACCGGAGGAGGGTCCGGCCTGGGGACTACTGCCAGGTGCACTCGCCAGCTGAGGAGGGAGAGGTGGGTCCACTGGAACCCGCCTTCCCTGTCGTCCTATGTTTTGCATTATGTCAGCTTGGGTTAGTAACGTACAATACCATTCACCATTAGTTGTAACAGCATGCATTAGTATTCCCATTAACCAAACACCCAGATATTCAAACCATTGAACAGCAAGCATAACACATGCATATTTTGAACAGCAATACACAGTCCAACAACATGCAGGGTTGATTGATGGCAACAGGCCATCAGGTTTGGATGTATGAACAGGGCAGATGCATCAACGTACATGCAAATATGTATGAACCAACAGGACAAATGTCCAGGGGTGTTAATTGTGATTGCACATACCAATTTCACGTGGAATGGATTATATGTGGTTATAGGGTAGGGTGAAGAAAACTTAATTAACAACTTCAAATACCACTACATATGCTGTACATTTCTAATAGCTGCAGATATATACACACTACAGTTCTGCCTACAGTTTCCTATGTGATAACTACTTCAAGTTGGTGATAGGAATGTTACTGCTACATCAATATACATTTTCATTTTTATTCATGCACATTCATATCTGGCTCTGTTCAGCTACATCATCCTGCTACATTTGCTTTATATAGCTATAGACAACTGTGGATGTTTGGTATTTCAGACAACCATACTATCTGCATATTGCAGACTGAGAGCAACATATCCAGATTTTGGGATACACATTCCAGCTGCGGTAACATTTTCAACACATGTTACTGTTTGGTTCTGCTTGTCACATTCATTTCATTCTGTACTGACTGCAGTATACTTTATTCAGGAGTTATTGCTACTTTATTGGTGGATTCATAACTCTTTCTCACACTCTCTCACTTGTTTTATTTTTACAATTCAGGATGGTACTTAATTCTAGGCTTTATTGACATGTTTTACCTGTAGTTATAACAATCCTTTCCAACAGTCTCACTTCTGTCATGTTTCTGTATTTCAACAGGGATATATTTCACACATGTGTTTTACTCAGCTTCTGCAGCTGTACTTTTCAGCCTGCTGCAGGTTATGTACTATTATATTACAGGTGGGACATCTTTATTTCAGACTTGTTTTATTTTTCTGTTTGGATTACAGACTGCATCACACTTTTGTAATCAAGCAATACTTGCAAACCCTCTTACACTGTTACTTGCACATTTTATTAATTAGTGACTACACTGCACTCTTTTGCTAACTGTCATACTTATATATTTATTTACAGTTACAGGGAGAGGATTACTGACCTGCCTGGTGGCGCAACCGTGCCAGCCTATCGCCATAGGCTCTATGGTTCACAGAACGGACACCTGCAGCTGTAATATAAATAAAGTAATATTGGAATACACATCTCCATAATATCAGCTAGGTTAATTTCTTACATAAATAATTACATGTAACTTACTCAGTAGTGGGGCATTGGGCATTTGCCGGGCCTCCTGGATCCAATGGTTCATTTGGTCCTGCTTGCATCTCTTCAGGTCTGCATGGTGGTGACGGACCTGCTCACCAGTCCTTGGTATCCCTGTGACACTGGTGAGATCATGAGCCAACTGGTCCCACGCCTCAGCCCTATATGCTCCCCACAGGACCTGGCCCTGTATGAGTTGGCCCTCATGATTGTGGACAAGGAGCCAAACCATATATTTGGACTCCTCAACGCCCCACCTCTGTGCTCGAAAGCAACTACCCTCACCTACACCTGACATTCTGGCTGCAAGTCAGTTCTACAATCGGTTATGCTGTGTATTCCCACCTATGGGGCTTATATATGCCATTTTTCCCACACTTATCTGTGATTGGCCATTTTGGAATTGTATCAGCTTCACAAAACCTGCTTTGCTCATGCTCCTCTTTCTATTCATTCCTATATATATATACTATTACTGCATTTCTAAATGCAACTGTCATGGCTTAGTGGTTCAGTACCTTGACTATAGTGCATGCTATCCTGGGTTCGAACCTGGCCACTGCTTTTTATATTTTATGACTGTCTACACAGGCTAGGAGGTGTGTCTGTGTAAAGGCAGTTTTGTTACAGCTTGCTCAACGTTGCCCATCGGTTAGCTTGTTGGCACGCCGCGCAGCTCCGCGCAAACGGGTTAAACTGGTTTACGCATCATTTGGTTGTCAGCACGCATATTACGCTCAACTCAGCCATGGGCACACAGTTTCAGCATGTCAAACCACTGCTCAGCTATGGGCTCTCATTTTACACCTGTTAAACCACTGCTCACCTACGGGCACTCATTTTATACCTGTTAGACCACTGCTCACCTACGGGCAGATGCACTCAACTTGTTAAACTGTAGCTCAGCTATAGGCACATCTGACATTTTTTATTATTTTGTTATCTCACATTTCTTCAAAATATATGGCCCATTTCATTACATGTTACATAAAATATAATTTTATATGTGTACATATATGTCAGGGACTTGTTTCGTACTTATTTCACTAAAAATAAAGATTGATGTTGGGGGGGCTCGAACCATGACTGCCTGCTCTTCAGCCGATGTCTCTACCGCTACGCTATTGCTTCTTGGCTTACTTTGCATATTTAGTTCTTATATGCTTTTCCACTGACTGCTAACTGTGGCTAAGCTATGGGCACGCCCGCGCAAACGAGCGCACTCACGGGCAAACATCTTTACAATTTAAAAAAAATTATAAGATGTTCATGTGTACATTTTATGTTTGTAGTCTGTGGGGGCATGTGTTGTGTTGTATTTATTCACATTTACACGGGCTCTGTCATGGGGGTTTACTTTCGGGACTTTTACTCTTCTGGGGACGTATCCGTTTGCAGGGCTCGGCCTACGGACACGCCCCCTACTGTCTTCCACGGACCGTGTAAGCCTTAGGTGTGATTCAGCATGCCCTCATGCATATGCATGACATGCTGACATCACACCGTTTAACTGCAGCCTCCGTGTAAGCCTTGTAACTTTTACACGGAGGCTTCGTGAATCCTGCCCGTGGTCTTTTAAACCAGAAAGTTGAAAGAGACAGACAAACTGTCCAAATGGTCAAAAAACTACAATTTCTCGGCCAAGAACCTCTCCTCTCATGGTAGACAGGCTACCTACTGCTTACCACTCCCACTGAAGCTCTTATCAGTCGCTTACCATCTGCTCAGAGGTGACCTATGCCTGACCTATAGGGCCATGTCAAACCCTGAACTAATGGACATGCTTCACCTCAAAAAAATGAGATCCCTCAGAACCAACTCGTTCTAGTGACTTGAACCTATGCACAACAATAAACAGGACATGCTGGAGGGATAGATTCCTGTCCCAGCGACTCCCCTCACTCTGGAATAGAATCCCAATCCATATTCAACAGAGCTCCTCTATGACCCTCTTCAAGAGAAATCTTGATGAGTGGATGGGTAATCGTTCTACCCTGGGATCACTTCAGGAGCCCTTTTAGACAGAGGCCCAGGTTACTAATCTAATGGGGAGGCGAAAGCCATCACTCTGTGGCTAGGCTTATAAATGCCCCTGGGCAGGTAGCCTAGTACTTACCTATGAACCTATGAACCTATGAACCTATGATAAGCTAGAAGGCTTTCTTCCAACACAGAAAGGCTTGAGGGGCTCAGCAGCTTACCAACAGTCCTGGATACAGCAGCTTTATATCTAGACTAGGCTAGTTACAGGAAAGGTGAGAAACAAGCGCAAGTGCGGCTTTTAAACCAGAACATTGAAAGAGATGGAAAAAACTGCCCAAATGGCCAATAGCTACAATTTCTGGGCCAGGAACCACTCCTCTTGTGGTAGATAGGCTACCTAATGCTTACCACTCCAACTGATAAGCTAGAAGGCTTCCCTCCAACACAGAAAGGCTTGGGGGGATCAGAAGCTTACAAAGAGTCCTGGATACAGCAAATCTGTACCTGGGCTAGACTAGTTACAGGAAAGGCGGGGAAGAAGTACAAATGTAGGCTTTTAAGCCAGCAAGTTGAAAGAGATGGAAAACTGCCCAAACAGCCAAATAAACTACAATTTCTGGGCCAAAACCCACTCTTCCCATGGAGGATAAGCTACCTAGTGCTTACCACTCCCACTGATAATATCATCCTAAAATAATCCTGATGATATCAGGGTTCACATACAGGGTATGCAGTTTAGCAGATGGATCAAGTGTGTTTGAGATACTTAGAGTTATGTAAATGCTCTGCAATGGTTGCATTTGTGGTAATGCACTCTTCAGATGAGATGTTAAACGAAGGTCCCATATGTCTGAGTTGTGGTAGCTCAGGTGGCTGTAAAAGATCCTATAGCATTTGTCAAACAGTGTAGGGGAAGTTCATTGATGGGTTGGCCAAATTTCACTTAGAAGTAGAAATACCACCTAGGGACTCTCCTGAAAAGATGCTACTAGCTTAGCAGGAATAACCTGGCCAACAGTAAATAAACAGATACAAATTAGAAGATCTCCTAATGATCTTGTCTGGGATCATGAAGTCTGCCTGATGACTACAGAGGGTGGTCTGGCTGAACCCCTAAAAATAAATACTTCACAATACCTTATAGGTAATAACTAGAAAGCCATCTGCTGCAATATTAGTCTGAAAGAGGAGAGCAGGAGGATACATTCAGATTACAACAGGTAACTTCCCTTAACAGTAGAAGCAGTAGACCAATTGCAACTGTGTTTGGAATGAGCATTTGTGGCATATGATAGTGATAGGTGTGTTGTATGAGCTTGTTTTCTATATAGGCTCATAGGTTCAAAGGTATTTACTAGGCTGAAGACCACAAGGGCCCTTTTAAGGCTAGCCAGGCATCCCAAATCCCTGACAAGGTCTGGTACCCTTGATAAGTGTAAGCCGGAGCTTGGGAGATGAAACATTTACAAGCAGGGGTCTATGAGATGACACATTTACAGGATGCCTGTGTCCATTAGAGACATAGATACCAAACCAGGGATGAATTGCCTGTTCCACATCCAATTATCCAACTTACACTTGAAATGAGCTAGGGAATAACTCTGCTTCACAAGGATGGGGAGCCTGTTCCAGAGAAGGGTTAGTCTCTGGATACATACCTGTCTCTCCAGCAGGTCTTATTTATATCACTGACAATGTTTAAGTCTTTAGAATGGGTAATTCTGGTGTTGTTTGCAGGAGGTCCTTCAGTGTGAGGTCTTGGAATGCCTTTTATGCTAGACATGGATCTCTCCTCAACAGCTTGTAGGAGGCAGAATATAGGGACAGGACTTTGAGGTGGTCTGCACAGGACATGTTACTTATGCCCTGCATTCTGTTAGTGAGGAAACCCTATGGATGTTCCACTTGTTGGATATGCCTGATTAGGTACATACCAAAGGAAGCACTGTACTCAATGATAGGTTGGGTGAATGCTGAACACAGCAGAACAATGACTTTTGTTTATAAGTTGCATATTATAGAATGATTTCCTCACTACTACTGATACGTGATGGCCAAAAGCTGTATTACTGTGTATGTATGTCTCCAAGTCCCTGACTGCTGAGTCAGCTCTTAGGGGTGCTGTCAATATGATAGCTATATGCTTGGCAAAATGACAAAATTTTTTTTTTTTTGTTTAGTTAGTTATTATGGCATAACTGATTCAGGTATTCTGACAAGCTGAACCTTTTCAGCGGTATTCATTAAAAAGTACAGTGTTGCTGAAGAAGTTTCAATTATTTGTTTCCAGGATTAAATTTTCAATAAATGGATGCACTATAAATTTTCTAACAATACCCCGCATCTGGTCTCCACAATATGTCCACATTTTTTTCTTTCATTTGGGAGTTGTTTTGGATGTGGGTAACTTTTCCTACAGTTTCTAAACAGATTTGTTACTAACCTATCAGAATAGTACTTTGCAATTCAAAAGCAGTTTTTCCACAGATCAACACTTTACTTGTTCTACAAATATAATGGCACAGTACCAAACTATCCTGGGGGAACCACACTACTGAAAAGAAAAGAAAATGTATGCTTTCTTCAACATTTTTAAGAGCAGAAAAATGTGTATAAGAGCAACATTTCTTATAAACATTACAAATTTCTTCATCAGCATATATTTCCTCTGCATTGTATATCTGTTTTCATTGAGTGATCTTATTATGTATAAAAGGTTGACTGCTATGTCATTAATTTTTGATAAAATATATACTCTAACTTAGAAACTGAAATGTTTTATTTTTCTGAAGTATAGAAAAGTAAACCCAAGAAGCATTACAGCATAACAGTATTTCAGTTAATGCAGGAAATAGTTGATAGCAGATTTTGTATTACAGTTTACAAACCACAATGACCACTTTTACATTCTCCTAGACAAGTGGAAAGGCATCGGTAAGTTTTAATGAAAATTGAGCTGGTACCTATACGGCATCTCTCATTGATGTCTATATTAATATGAAAAATGAGGTGTATTTGCAATCGGAGAAAATAAGCTTTGGTCTAAGTGCTAAAACTTAGTATGTACATTATAAATAGGATTATAATCAGTAATTTGCAAACTGAGACAAACTCCATATTTTATAGCACAATCATGGAATTAATTCATAAATACTTTTGCAATGGACATGTGGAAGCAGAACCTGAAACAAACACTGCAACTGATCTGTGATGCTAATGTTAATAAATAAGGTTGAGTGTAAGTGTGTGTGTGTGTGTGTGTGTGTGTGTGTGTGTGTGTGTGTGTGTGTGTGTGTGTGTGTGTGTGTGTGTGTGTGTGTGTGTGTGTGTGTGTGTGTGTGTGTGTGTGTGTATTCACATGCATGTGTATGCGTGTGTACTCATATGTGCCCCGTGTGCTGAACTGCTTTCCCATCTAGAATATCTCTTTCTTACACCCATATCTTCACAGGCTCTAGTTCTTCCAAAATCCTGAATATGATAAAGCAGACATTAGAAATATTAATAAAAAAATGAATGACTGAAATAAATATCTCCAATTCTGTAACATGCATGCTTGGGTCTCACAATGATGAAGTTGTCAGGACTATGTTTGAAATATTCTGGTGGCTGCCATTACTGAATCTCCATGAATTGAAGTATAACAAAACGGTATGTGCAAAGATCCTTAAACAAGATGAAGCCAAAGGTGCAATCAGCAATTCTTTCAAACAATGTTATTGTATCAGTTATGGTAAATTACCTATCTGGGGAGCAATTTAAGAATGCTTGATTCAGCATAGACTGATTTGCTGTCATGTAAAGCTAAAATGCACTCTAAAACTAGGGTCTTGTATTGACAGATACAGTCATTTTTTCTGGAATATGAGTAACTGTAAATAGGAACTTTGCAATTCATAGGGCCACCACACCCCAGAATTTCCTGATGAGGTGGGGTATTGACACCCTACATGCCTGCTAAATGCACAAGATCAGTCATAAATACCTCTGCTAATTGGCATGTTCCACTTGCTAAAAAGGAAGAGTACTTCTCCATGTAATGAAGCATCTCTCTCTATATAGTTATGTAAATATATTCATTCTCATTCATTCTTTTAAATGACCATCCAAAACATTTATCAGAGGTCATCCTCCTTTTCTACGCAATTATACCATTCTGCCCTTATATCTGATCCTTGCTTAGTTAATAGCTTCGACCTGTGTCGGTTATCTTTATTACTTGAAAACATTTCATCCCCATCCATTTAGGGCATACCAGAACTTCCTTGGCATACTAAGTTAGCAGACATGATAATGCCAGGTTAGCCTGCTTCATATTTGCTCTTCAGCTTCCCAACTTGCTGATGGATGTGACGGTCGCAGCCATAACAGGATAGTATTGGGCATAGTTAATTTAGGACCAGTTGGGCAATACCGAGCATCTGATGGTGAGCGGGATTGTATACAAGAGGCAGAAAAAACAGTAAATATTTTATAGTCCCTATGATCGGTGTAATAGTTCCACACAATTAAGAACGTACAATTTGCTACAGAAAATACACACAGTGGGTGGAGAATGGCATATCCATCAATACATCCTTACAGGTATTTATGATGAAATGAGATAGATTTGTAAGTCAGTTTAAAAGTGTGGTTGTAAAAATGGTATATCTTCCTTGGGGGGAGGCGGGGATTGGGAGGGTTTAAGAGATGGAGAGAGAGAGAGACAGAGTGAGAGAGAATGAAGAGTGCCAGACAGACAGAATTAGAGATTACGGTATTCCTTAATCTTTTGTTGGTCATATAACTAAGTTTCCTTCTTTATATGAGTCCAAAATAATTAGGCAAATTAAGTGCCAGTCCTTAACAATTTCACATTCCAAGTAGGGTGTTTTTTCAATTCTTCCAAGATTCAGAGATGTCAAAGCACTAAGAATATTATTTTTTGAGCTTCCACAGCATTTTTCTTTCAACTCTTCGATAACTTTCATGGAGTTTCATCTTTTTGTCTCATGTAATACATAAAGATTATATCCTGTACTCCCCTTTCTTCTCTACAATAAGACTGTAATACTCATGTGTTTTAATTTTTGAAAAGTAAACTGTGAGTGTTGCAGATTTTATTTATCTTAAAACTTGTAACTGGACTTTTACTGGCTTGAGGAGTACAAGAAGCACGGACACAAATAGCTTAATTTACTATTAGCTTGCCTTATTTCTGCTGTACAAATGCTATGAAATGAGCTCTATCTAAGCACTAATGGAATGGATCATCAGAGTATATATGAAGGCATTTTCTTACTTATAAAGAGTCAGAGTTATTTTTGGTTCATTGCTAGCACTGCAGATAATTGCTAATGGCTCTTGAATACTGGGTAATGCTGAAATACAACGTTCCAAGCAGACTAAATGCTCTGCTGTATCTCTTATGAAATAAATTCTTGGAGTGGTTAAACACTTATTCCCCTTCTGGTGAGATTGCAGAGTAGCTTGCTGGAGAAGTTGGCATTTAGCATGTGTAGTTTTCATGCCCTGAAACATTGTATGAGCTTTCACACCTGTCTCCTTTTATTTACTAAAAGGTGTTCAAAATATATTGACTTGTACCCTGAGGAAATCTCTTTATTCTATTCTATAGATAAAAAATAAATATGGTTCAGGAGTGGACCTCTGAAATAGCTTTCTTTTTTTTCTAACTTTATGCATGGAGAAGGGAGAAACTTGCTCTTTTTAAACATCTGAAGTACTGAAGTATAAAAAAGAGTGGAGGAAATTTGAACTTCTGAAACAACCTATCATGACAGTTGAATCTGGAAGGTGCTATTATGTTTATTAAAAATGCTAAAAATGTTGATTTCATAAGAATGAAGAAAAGTCAGCAGTTAAAATCTGGATGGAATGAAATAAACACACGCACACACACACACACACACACACACACACACACACACACACACACACACACACACACACACACACACGCACACACACACGCACACACACGCACACACACACAAAATTTGCCTACTTAGTGATTCGAAACCTGTCACTAAACCATTGTTCTCTGGTCCCCACTGGAAAGAGACCTCAACACAGTTGAAGAAAATTCTTAAAAAATATCTGTCTGTCTATCTATCTATCACTATGTGTATATGAGTTTCTTTCAGATTATGGACTTTTTGAAAAATAAAGTCGGGATCAAGGAATTTACCATTTTCACCACTGAAGTGCGATTTTGGAGTTGGTGTATATAATTTACAGGTGATGCCAAAGTTTTTTTTTTTTTTTTTTTTTGTGTTATGGGATATCACTCACATGGTCTTGTCCATATGCAGTTTGACATTCTGTAACATCAATTTTTTGATGTAGACCCATATTATATATATATATATATATATATATATATATATATATATATATATATATATATATATATATATATATATATATATATATATATATATACACCACCTGGTCATATATATATATATATATATATATATATATATATATATATATATATATATATATATATGACCCACGGTGGTGATGCTGCGGTAGCGTTGTCGCCTCACAGTAAGTCGCTGTCTGGTTCGATTCTCAGCTAGAGCGTCTTCTGCATGGAGACATGCGTGAATGGGCGTACCTTCGTTGAAGGTTGTGCATCAGGGCTGGTAACTCGGCACATAAAAATCAACTACCAATCATTAGCGGACCAAAGTTCTGCTGTGGCGACCCCTAACCGGGAAAAGCCGAAAGACACAACAACATATATATATATATATATATATATATATATATATATATATACATAAATAGGTGAGTGTGTGTGTGTGTGTGTGTGTGTGTGTGTGTGTGTGTGTGTGTGTGTGTGTGTGTGTGTGTGTGTGTGTGTGTGTGTGTGTGTAAACAGGTAAATGAATGTGGGGGCTGTGTTCCTTTACATCTTAATTATGCTTACTTCATGGTTGTATACCCTTGAGAAAAATGTGTGACAACCTTTCCTGAGAATTAGTGACCTTAAAGCATGAGTGATTGTCAAGACTGTAGTGCCTGAGATTTTAATGTTTTAACACATATTTCTACAGGCGTTTTCTATCTTATGGAATTTTCCATTCCACTCATCTAACCTTGGACCTTGCCAAACCAACCCCTTACACATCCCAAGACAGCCAAGTTCTACCTCTCCAACCTCCCAGGATTTAAAATACTACACAGTAACCTATGAAGTTTCTATAACAAAAAACACATAAGTTCATGCCTGTATTGCTCTCTACTCCTCTGATCTCCTTATAGCCACAGAAACCTAGTTAAAGCCAATTCACAAAGATATAGAAATACTCCCACCAGGTTATAGTATATTCAGACTAGATACAAACAAGAAAAAAGCAGTCGGAAGTTGCTGTTCTCTCCAAAAATATTTTAGATCTTATCTCTTACCATAATACCATACTGACGTTCTACAATACAGAACTTTTCATCTGACTCCTCACTGAATACTCACAAATCTGTAGCCATCATAGGGCTGTACATGTCACCTGGCAACAACATTAACATCCTGGAGGAGATCCTCTCCTAGATCTTGGCCAACATAAGTCTATAAAACATTTGGCTAGGAGATGTTGACATAGACTGGCAAATGATAACCCTAGAAAACCCAGCAAATTCAATTCAAATATATGGTTTCTATCAATTGTTTATGTCTTCTCCAACTAGAATTAACAAGTCTACACCTAAAGAATCCATCCTAGAATGGATTGTATCATCCACCCCAAACAGCCCCTCCACCTCAGCTGGGCTCCACTTAAATATTTTGTCCTTGGTGAAGCAGTAGACACTTTTAATATAATATTCCTAAATATCCTGGTAGTACTAGCAGCATTATGAACCAAATGAGTTAAAAACAAACCAGCTCCTACCAACTAAAAAAAAAATATATATATATATATAGATAAAGCTTGGAAGTCATGGCTAAAAACCAAGTATCAAACATCCCTGCAACAATATAAGCAGTTAAGGAACTATAGCAAACAATGCATAAAACAAGACCAAAAAAGTTTATTACAGCAACTCCAAAAACTCATCATCAAACAATCCAAAAAACTTCTGGAAATCAATAAATACATTGCTCAGTTCTGGAAAAATGGCCTGACCTAGCTGATTCCCAAACAATAACTCCAAAAGCACTCCTTCACAGTTCAACTCACATTTTCCAAATACAGTAAACTCCCTCCAACAAAACAAAATTGATAAAAATCCAGCAATCCCATTCCAGTCATTAAACCACATTAGAGCTTCACAGTCACTGTAATGCCAACATCTACAATTAAAGAATATCTGTATACCTTTAAGACCACAAACACTGACCCTGACCAACTTCCACCTGAAGACCTCAAATCCTGTCTGGATTCTAATAAACTGTTCTAGCCAAGAAAAATATGTCCCCACATAAATTCATTCTCATAACCTCTTTTGTCCCTCACAGCATGATTTTAGGCCCACACACCATACAATCACTACCTGCTAAGGTTCACAAATATAGTAAATTACAAAATAAATTCAGGTCTTCTAACCTCAGCCATATTTCAGGATCTATCCAAGGCATTTGACACAGTCAGTCATCAAATTCTCCTAACCAAGCTCTCTTCCTATAGTCTGTCACCCTCCTCATTTAACTGGTTTCTTAGTTACCTCACTAATAGGTCCCAAGTAGGGAAATGGCAAGATGATTTATTTTCTTTCCTTCCAATATCCGTCAGAGTTCCAGAAGGTTCATCATAGGACCACTATTGTTTAACTTATTTATCAACGACCTAAACACAGCTGCCAAAGAGGCGACCATAGTATAATATGCTAATAATTCCACTGTAATATGTGCTACTAGGGCACTACCCATGCTTCAAACACTCACTCACTCACTGTTAACTTGTAATACCCTCTCTCTCCTCCAAATAAACTACCTTTAATATACTGTTATCCAGCAAGACCAGTATAGATCTGGTATCCCACACCAAACTACTCAGTGTGATTATAGATAAACACCTGAAATTTGATCTCCACCTTCAGCAAGCCATAATGAAGATGCACCAATAGCTAGGCTGCTTCTATAGAGTAAAACACTACCTTACAGACTCTGCTAGACAAAACAGAGCCACTTGTTTTCCACTCCCCACTCTATTATATGCCTCTCCTATCCTAACTAATCTTAATTCTTCTCTGACATCTAGAACAACGATCACATCATTGCTTCTGTCTAAAACAACTAAATGTGCTCAAAGTACATAATTCTCTATTATACTCACAACTAATTACAGCCTTTAAACTTCTGCCTAACCCTGAACAATGTCCATTTGTTCCATCATTCAGCCTTACACTAAGGGATCTCTATGCTCCACTGACAAATCGCTACTCTTTGTAACTAAACCTATCACTGTAGGATACTCCCGGTATTCACACTGCACTGCTAGTAGTGGGAGTACCACCCCACTCCCTTAAGAACAGTCTGCAACCTGAAGCAGCACCTGATAGATAAATGGCTCTGTAGCAGCACTACCCCTGGTTAAACTGGTATTAATATAGTTAAACAAATTTGGGCCATAACTCTGTGTTGCACAAAACGTAATGTACTATTATCACAAAATACACCTTTCTCTATCATCTCATCTCATTTATCTCCCTTGTGGCTCCTCCCCTTTTTCCTTTCTTTGGGTTGCTCTAACTCTATTTTTAAAAAAGAAATTATAGCCAACCCATGTAACTGTTATTTTATTCATATCCAATCCATGTAACTGCTATTTTTAATAGAAACTGTTTATAAATTATGTAACTGATGACAAGGATGTTAGAATAATGTAACTGGTGTTCATTATTGAAACTGCGTGTAAATGATAAAACAATGCAAATTATGTCCCTGATGTCTGTGTAATGAAGCTTTTCTACCTCGGCCTAAACTGAAAAAAGGCACTGCTCTGTCAGACTTTCCTGATTTAAAAAAAAAATGCCGAAAAACAAAAATAAATAAATGCAAATGTCTTATACAGAATCCATAATCTGGCTCTACCTTAAGACCAGGGTCCTACCTTATCTGGAATTTTATGAATGTTTTAATGAAATGTATGTTTTTTGTTTAGTTCATACGTTTATGTCATTTTAAGTGTAGCCAAGATTACCCCAAATTTACCAAAGTATTGCTGACATGTACCAATACTGCAAGGAATTTTACAGTTACTGTATAGGCTTGTATACATCAAACGATCAAAGGCTGCTTCTGTCCATTAGGGACATAGGTGCCAAATCGGGGTAAATTTGTGATTTTTTATCCTTTGGTCCTAGTCTGAACAGGGTTAGGGACGAGCCTTGCTTCACATGGTGGGAAGCCTGTTCCACAGAATGGGTAATCTAATCATAACTGTCCCTCCAATATATCCTGTTTATGTCACAGACTAAGTTCAATTCCTTGGAATAGGCATTTATGATGCTATTTGTTTTGCAAATGTGCAATAAATCCATCAGTTTGTGATCAGAGGATGCCTTGTGGGGTAGGCATAGATTACCATGCAGCAGTCGATAGGGGATTGAGTACAGATCATATAATAGTGAGTTCATGTAATGCCTGAGTTAACAAAGGGAAGTGCTACAGAGAAATGTTTAAAATGAAGCTTTAAATCTTGTGTTCATCTATATGCTTATTTGTCTCATGTCTTGCTTGGTGCCTCTACTATTTTAAACTACTTCAGTATGTACTGAAACATTAAAATACCTTCACTTGAAACTATGGAAATAGTGCAGTGAACATTTTTTCATAATATAACACTGCTTTTTAATACACTGTCACCACCTAGTAAAATCATTATAATATTTGGTTGATAATGAATAAATAATCATTTATAGGAAAAGCATAGACATTTCCCCAAAGTTAATAAGAGTTGCATCAGCAATCCATTGATTTGTAGTGATAATGGAATTGATGTAATTTAATAGTGTGATGAATGTAGATGTAGGCCTTAAATTTGACCTTACTGTTATCAAATAATTTACATAAGAAAAGTCCTCAGATTTGTCCCAAATTAAGAAAAAATATAATCAGTCATCTGTTAACTTGTAGTAATACTATGATGTTTTTAAATGGTGTGTTGAACATGCTAATGTTCAGTAAGGTAAAATTTCAGTAGAAGACACTATGATTGAGATTAACGTTCATTTTGTTTTCTACCAGTAAATGCTGAGTGTGCCAATATTTACATGTACAGAAACGTTAGCAAATAAAGTGATGGATTATGGAGATTTGAATTCTACTTCTGCTACAAACTAATGTGATGCATAGGATTTACAGAGCCTGAATCTACATGACTAACATCTATTATACATGCAAGGTGTGACTGATTTTAGGAGTTTATGGCAAATGCATACTACAGCCTTGTATTATGAATGACCCCTGACATACTCCCATATGTTTTACACCACCAGCAGGGTTATAACTCACCAGGATTTCATCAGTGAAGTCTGAGCCTAGGACATTCTACTTCAATATTACAGAAATGTACTCTAGTGAAAACTCATCAAACTATTTTCACTTGTGCATAATTTCAGTTTATTTTATTTTATTTATTTGCACTGCACCAGATATTTGGATTTTGTCATCTTTTTTGGTGATATAAGCCAATATGGACTCCTTGGATAACTTTGATGCACTATCAGGTAACACTGCTGGGTCAGCAATGGAGTTTCAAAAGCTTAAGGAAGAAGTTGCAGTTCTCAAGGGGGCATTAACTAGACTTATAGAATTATTGACCCCCCCCAAAGAGGCTAATTTGGCTGTTTCTGCTGGTTGCAGTGTACATGTGTCTTCCCCACATTCTCCTGGCTGCCCTGGTAACCAAAATCTATTTAGGCAGGTTGTGCAGCCTGCTGGCAATTCTAGAGGGCACTGTGATGTCATTTTGGATGCTGACGTTCGTCATGGTGGATTTCTGACTCACAGAGGCAACAGTGGAGCTGTTTACCATGGTTCAGACCTGAATTCTATCAGTGAGGATGTTTCTGGCATCAATGTAAGATCTCTGAAGGCAGCTAAAGGTACTGATACACTTTTTTCCTCAGAAATGAGGTTTAATAACAATTTTTCATCCACGCAAAGGGCTGAGGGCTGTAATATGGCTTCTAGCCTTAGAAGTGTTCAGCATGATGTTTGTGGTAAATTTGGTGCTTTAGTTTCTCATGCATTTGACTTTCAAGATATGGCTGGTTCTGGTCACACAAATTATATAGTAGGAAATGTTCAAGACTTTGGCTCATTCAAAGGACAAGATTTTTTTCTTTGAAAAGAGACTTTTTAAATACAAAAGTTTGCAAATGGAAATTGTGTATTTGAATCAATGTATTAATTTACAAGTTATACCACAGGGCTTGAGCGTTTTTAAATTCCCCTATGGCTTAATGTATGATGCCAATATGATTGAAGACTTTGTGTGTTTATTTGATAAATGGAGGATGCAACTTCTAGAAGAAACATTGTTTTACAATGAACAGATGCAAGCAAAGATGGGTAAAGACTTAAAATATTTAAACACTAGTATTGTGAATGACTTGCTGTTTTCACAGTATCAAGATTTTTATGAAAAAAAATTATTAACAGGGTAGAAAGGAAATGTAATACATTGTTTTTAAAGAAAAAAAGAAAGTTAGAGAGGGATGTTAAACATTATCAAACTAAATCTGCTTACCCTACTAGTAGGTTAACTGTGGAGAAATTTGTTCATGGCTCTTATGTGCACAGTAATTCGGCTGGTAATAACAGGGAAATGGTTGATGATATGTGTAATGACTATGCTGACATGTATAATGAAATGGATGAAGGTGGTTCACAGGATTTTCAGCAAATAAGATGCTCAGAATGGATAGCAAACAGAAATCAGGACAGGAAATACACAGTCATGCATGCAAATTCAAAATGGACATCCCAACCAAGGGAGGAACAGATATTAATTGTTGGAACTGAATGTATTGTGCATATTTTTCAAGGCTTTAAGATTTATAATTACACAGACAGGGTTATCACTAAAGTTATGTTTTCACTTTTTTCTAAAGGATTTAAATTTGTTCCCTCCAAAATACAGGATGTTGCTGTTTGTTAGATGTTCAGATGTACCCCAGGAAGCTCAATTTCTGTCTCCTTTTTCCCAAAATCAAGTGAGGCCTACAAATGAGGCAAGTGCACACAAAAATATTCTGAAGAAAAGTAATGTGTTCAGTCCACCACTCCATCCCCTCATTAATGTTTTTGAGAAGGCAGTGAAAGAAGACATGTATGAATTATGGGCTCAGAATAGGAAATGTTATGCCAACTTAAGTTCTGATGAAAGAATTCTCATGAATCAACTGAGGGGGGACAAGGGACTGCATATTATGACCCCTGACAAGGGAGGTGGTATAGTAATATTCAGTTCAGAGGATTATTCCAACATTATGCCGAATATTTTATTTAATGAAGAGAATTATGCACAGGTTTCTAAGAACTAAATAAATATTGCATATCAACATATTGACAGTTATTTAGAAGAATATGTCCTGGACAAACATATTACTAATGACCTCCCTAATTTTCTCACTAATTCCTATCCCAATGTGCCGGTCATATTCAGCATCCCAAAAATACACAAAAGCATCACTGAACCACCTTTCAGACCCATTGTTGCTGCCAGTAGCTACAAAACATATAATCTTGCACTATTTGTAGATAAAATAACTAAGCATGTAGTAGAGAGAGCAGTACATCTAGTTAAGGATTCCTGGGATTTTCTAGGACAGCTTAAACAAAATCTATGGGCAGCTGATTTGGTATTTTTAACCACTGATGTGACAGATCTTTTTCCTGTATTCCTAAGCAAGAAGGACTAGAATTATTTGAAGAGACACTCTTTACATGTTCCACCTTAAATAACGATAAAGTAAACCTGGTGTGTGAAATGATGGCACTTATCTTGGAGATTTTTTTTTATTCTTTGAGGGCCAATATTTCCAACAAACAAGAGGAGTTGCCATGGGGGCTGCCTGTGCCCCTACATATGCAAATATAGTACAATTAGGCTGGGAATTAAGATATGTATTCCACAAAGAATTTTGGAACAACATGCAGTTATATTGCAGGTTTTTGGATGATATCTTTATTTTGTGGAAGGGAAAAGTGAACGATATCCCTGGCTTTATTAACCTCCTGGAGAAAACTACCTCATTTTTGGAATTTACTTATAATTACAACATTAGAGGTATACATTACTTGGACATGGCAATTTCCCATACACCTACAGATTTCAAATCTAATATATTTTGTAAGAGTACTTTTTGTAATTCTTACCTTCACTATATAAGCAGTCATCCACTTTCACAGAAAAAGAGCTTAGTCAAAGGACAGGCTATAAGAATTGCACGCATGACTTCAGAATTGAGTGATGTGAGACAATTTTTCACATTAGGAGATCTGTTTTTAGAAAGGGGATACCCCAAACAGATGGTGGAACAAATTACTGAGGAGGTTTACACCGGATGGGGAAAAATATAAGCCCCTGTTAGGAAACCACCTATTAACTAATATAGCCCCCAAAGATCCTGGTGAAACGAAGATTTATGAGCAAGCATGTATAGTGCAAAACAGTCCTATATCATATGAAGTGAAAAACATATTAAAACAGAACTGGAGTATATTTAGATTAAATAATGATGCATTAACTGCAGTGGGAGATAAACCAATTTTTATCAGCAAGGTGGGCATGAATATTAAACATCTTATGGAAAACAAGTTGAATTTACCGATAGAAGGTGGTTGTGGTACAACACCTTGTGGGAGGTGCTCCCAATATACTAATCTTTTTAAAGCACCTCAAACCCACCTAGCTAATAAGATGGCATCTAAGGTTATATTCAAGAAAGGAAATTGTTTTACCACCAGAGTGGTGTACCTATGTGATACGTGCAACAGATTCTATGTTGGGAAAACAGAGAGGGTGTTGAAAAGTAGAATCTATGTGCATGTATATGATGTTAAAAACAAGAAGGATACAAGTGCATTATATAGGCATTCCCTCACTTGTTCTAATTTTAAAAGGTTTTAAATTTGGTATTTTGGATGCTGTGGACATAGATGGGGGGGGGGGGGTGACTGGAAGAATTTATTAAATAAAAAAGAGCTGGTTTGGCAACTCAGACTAGCAGCTTATTTCCCACCAGGTATAAATGATTCCTTGACAATACTTCCAGCCCTGAAAGAAAAATCTATGAAACTTTTAAGTTGGCTTGAATATTAACATCCTGTGTATTTAATATTGCTCATGCGACCATTTTACATGTGACTTTTTTGACAATACCATTGGCTCAATTTTAACATGTTGTGTCTTTCAGCTTTTCCCGGTTAGGGGTCGACACAGTGGAACTCCGGTCTGCTAATGATTGGTAGTTGATATTTACATGCCGAGTTACCAGCCCTGATGCACAACCTTCAACGAAGGTATGCCCATTCACGCATGTCCCCATGCAGAAGACGCTCTAACTGAGAATCAAACCGGACAGTGTCTGACTGTGAGGTGACAATGCTACCACAGCACTGATATAAAAATGGTTCTTGAATCAGTGTGCTTTATTTTAATGACGTCTTCTATGTGAAAGACGAAAGTGCTTAATCTTGGTGTATTTTTACTGCAATAAACTGAGTTTGTATACAGGCTTGTTTGGTGCATTTTCCATTTGGTTCCCATTTTATTTTATTTTATTAACTACTTAATTAATTGGTCCGCGGTGGTGGTGCTGCGGTAGCATTGTCACCTCACAGTAAGACGCTGTCCGGTTCAATTCTCAGCTAGAGCGTCTTCTGTGTGGAGACATGTGTGAATGGGCGTACCTTCGTTGAAGGTTGTGCATCAGGGCTGGTAACGTGGCACGTAAAAATCAACTGCTAATCATTAGCGGACCGGAGTTCCGCTGTGGCGACCCCTAACCAGGAAAAGCTGACAGACACAACAACAACTTAATTAATTGATTTGGCAACCAGGTATAACACTCATCCCATTTGACCATTTTGATGTTCAGCCCAGGTCAAACACATACTATGCCAAACTAAAATAATGAGCTATTACAAAGATACACATATTTTGCATTTGCAGTATTAAACAGATTAACTGAATTAAATAGTTTTCAGTTGAAGTTCAAAGTTAATTATGGAAGATGATGTTGGTGATGAGAAAGGAAGATTTAGAAAGTGTGACGAGTTATGGTAAGAGTGGTAGAAATGCACTTGCGACATGAAGAGTAGATAGGAGAGTGTGATAGGAAGCACATAGGGTGCTAAATAATCATGGCAGAAGAAAAAATGAGTAAACATACAAATATATTAAGATGGGCTGATTGGCAGTAGGGAGGTATATGAGGGAGAGACATGTTATGCGAGTGCATTATTTTGGAAACATTTGCATTGTGCTAGTTCAGTAAATGATTTGTTATCTCATGTTTGAAAGACTGAAAGGATTGAGTGGAATTAACTTTCAGCTGTGATAGCTTCCGAGATTCTGGAGTTGAGAAGAAAGAAGGCATGTGAGCTGGCTGGGGTGCTTTTTGGGATGAGCAGGTAGGTATTAAAGGTAGAGAGAGAACTCAGATCATAGAGAGGTAGTTGTTTCTCATATAGCTTACTGGCAAAGAATATTCACAGACATAACAGTTTAAAGATAAGTTAACCTGTTAGAAGAGTAATCTTCTTTGAGATGGAAAGCCATATGGCTTTTTTATGGTGGCACAATGATGCTCATATTGGGATGGAGGTTTATGAATCTGAAGATGTTTTTAACTGTTGTTTGAAGGGTGTTGAGCTTGTTGTTGGAAGCAGTAGTCAGTGCTGGTAGGCCTTGTTCTAGCTGAGGTAAAAGAAAAGTCTTGCCTATGCAGAATGAACAAAAACTTCTATGTCATGATGAGATAATACAGTTTATGAAAGAAACAGAGACCATTACAAAAGTAACTATTACATATTACTAAATGAAAACACTTGTAATTATATACATCTAATGAAATACACAACACAACTATTTATATTTTTAAATCCAAAAAATATAGTCTAAAGACTGATAATTTAACGTAAACACGAACAATCACAATTTAATGAAACCATGGATTACATACACATAAACATATTGTATTCAATCAGAAATGCAGCATAAAGTCTTACATTAATCCCTAGTATAAATTTCCCAGTTACATTGCATTCTACAACAAACAACCTGAAACAGAGACATTTTACTTTTGAGATGGAACTGTTAGCAGCTGTTTTCTTTATAGTCTTCTGGTTTTTATAAAAAGCTGTTGTTCTAGTTCTATAACAAAAAAAATATACATTTCTTAGCACCTCTTCTGTTTTACACTGTATTGACCCAGAGGAGAGAGGTTGTCTTACTATTACAAAGAGACAAAAAGAAAACACAACTTCTGCAAAATAAGTAAATCCCTAGCATGACTTTTATCCTATCATAATTACCATGAATGAGCTTGAAACAGAAATGGTTAACTTTTTTTGCAGTGAAACTAAAATGTCTATGAGAAAAAATATTAAGAGAAAACTTTAAGATACTTTTCTTGAGGTATGTATTTGAAAAAAAAAATCATATTATTTGTTGTTTACAGATTTGCTGAATCTGTAAACAAATCTCCTTGACAAAAGTACATACATTCCATTGCAGCCAGCAGCTATGTAGTGCATGGAGTGCACTGATTACACTCCAGTATTTGGAAAAAGACAAATCAGTTAAGTGCTAGAGTGGTGAAAGACCTGATCTTAACAACTTTTAAGCACCCTCTGCTAAAGTTGTTAAGGTTGGGTCTTTGGCTAGGTAGTACAAATGACAGTGGCAGAATAAAAAAAAATGTTTCTGCCTGCTGTCCATTGTTAAAATGTCCCTGACTTCCTGTTCTACTTAGAAAGTTACTACAATGATAGGATGCGTCTTTGCCAGATTTTCTGAAGGATACAAAGTCTGAAATCTAAATGTTTGCCATTATTTAGTGTCTTCAGTCCTCTGCAATTTGTCTGAAAAACGTGGACTTCATGAGCAACACACTCAAAATATAAGGCAAAATTATGGACATTCTGCAAACAATGGAACAGTTGAGAGGCATGGAAGGTGAGTGTAAATATGAGACTGTATTACTTTTTGATTTTTACTGTACCTTGTAGTGCATTGAGCAGATAAAGATCCATGCACTACAAATAATTATGAGTGGTTAGCTGATTCTAAACTAATATTATGTGTTCTCAGACATGGATGCCAAGTTTCACCTCTTGAGCTTTGCTCTTCAGGTGAAATTCTTAGCTCCCATGTCTTGAACACATAATAAGATGGTTAGAATCAGTTAACTGATTATAGTCCACTATGTGGAGTGGAGTGTCACACCTCGCTCAGCCTGCACATATTCTTGCATTCCAGAGCATTTTCTGAAATGCATATGATAAACGTAAATATTCTGTGAACAATAAAAGTTTATTAAAATTATTGAAAAAGCATTGTTATCAGTAAAAAGTATTCCTTACAGTTATAATAGTCAGAACATTCATAAACATTGTATTCAAAAATAGTTGCTAAACTATCTCCTGCAGAAAGAAGTCCTATCCCCCACATAATATGGCTTCCGTACCTCTCATAGTACTAACACTGTACTTCTAACCTTTATAGTAAAGCTAGAGATAATGGCAAACTAGTATCCACTCTATTTCTAGACTTCTTTAAAGGCTTTGGCACAGTTTGTCACTGAAAACGTCTACATCAGATGTTTTCACTAGGTCCATCTCAGCCCATACTTCTATGGTTCAAAAACTACTTGTCCAATAGGTATCAGTCAGTAAAAGGGCAGTCCACCCTCTCTCCATACCTAACAATCAGTACCGGTTTACCATATGGATGTATCCTTGGTCCCCTCCTCTTTAGCATTCTCACCAATTCCCTCTATGCATACACAAAACAGTCCTCCCTAAAACAACATGCAGGTGACTCCACATTCATATACACATCAGACAACCTGGCACATCTCCACAAATTTTTTCAGGAAGCATTAACATCCACTGAAACATGACTTTGTAACTCACAACTCATGCTCACTCCTGCACCCCCCCAAAAAAACTTTTTTTGCCCCAAATCCCTCTCTCATGAAAAAAATAAAATATTCTCTCTTGATAATACAACCATTAACTTCTCCTGGCAAATAATTAGGGATGTTAATCTTAAATCTAGCCTTCATATAAATTGCCAAAAACAAGTGATGCTTTACAGAGCCAAAAATGATCTCACCAATGCAACTACAACTAAACTTCATCCCCTCTCTACTTTAGGGAGCTCCTATCCTTACTAACCTCCAGGCATCACAAAAAGCAAAACTTGAACAATAACATAATAAAGCGGCCAAATTCAAAGCAAATATCCCATTTAGAACCACCCACTATATAGCACTAAAAGCCTAAATTGGTTAGAACCACCCGATCATCTAACATATGCACGGCCTTCTTACCACCTAAAAATTATCCAGAATCCATTTGCTTGTCTAGAACTAAATACCATTCTACACAACTGTGTTCCTACTTGGTCATTATGATCTAATGACCAAAATCTCCTCTTTGTCCACAAACCTATCAAATCTGCTGTGCATGGTCTGTACTCGTACCATGTTGCAAAGGCCTGGAACTCCTTACCTGTATCCATCAGGTAAATATCCTTCTTCCAGTCGTTCAAAACTATTCGGAAAGACATCCTAGCCAATATCTGTCTGTTCTTGTTCAACCCTATGGTAAATGATGTGCCAAAATATAAACAAGTAACTATTCATATCTTACACCTCCTAACTCCCATTTTCACTCACTTTCTTATTTCAGTCAATTTCTCTCCCGACTCTCTATCCAATTATGTCATACCCGTTTTTTTTTTCCTCTCACTTCATATGGCAATTCCTGTTTGTATTATACTAACTTACCTTTAATTCCATTAAACTGGCTAATATTTCTGTAGATATTAAATCATTGTCATACAAGTTGTATCTATTCTTAATCAATGCTTTCACATTATGCCTAATTTGTTATAATTATTTCAACTAAAGATGCTTTGTATTGTTGACTATTATTGAAGATTGTAAAATTATTGCTCTTAAAATGTTTTTGTAATGCTTTGGAGCTTTTCTTTCCAGGTCTCTATTGAAAATGGATACCTACCCAGTTGGCTTTCCTGATAACAAATGTCAATAAATTAATAAATATTCTTTCCATAAATAAAATAATGTATTGCAATACACACAAATCCAGAACTGTATTTTTTGCTAATCTTTCACAAACAAATTGTCATGTCTTGGAAACTGTTCAACCTAGAAATATTTTGTCAGAAAATGTTTGTTACCTAGGTATAAGCTTTCACACAACAATAATAAATTCCTCTCTGAGTGCTTGCATATTGTATATTTACAGAAATCTGAAACCATATACTTAATTGTATAATTAGCAACATAAATGAAACTATATATCTCAAGATGTGCAATTTATGTTGCAAATATCAATAACATTTTTCTCCAAGAACATCAAAGGTTTCACCTGATGCCATGCAATAATTTTTAAGTCATTTTTAAGTATTAAATGCATATGGAAATAATGCCTGTTTTCATAATTCCTAACAAACAATTTGCAATATCTCCAGCACAGTGTGATATAAATGGATATTGATGATGAATTGTCCTGTCACCACCATGGCATTTCACATCACACTCCTAGCATACAAGCCTCTCATTTATGAAATTATGAACATAAATATGAAAATATGAATAATAAATGGCACACAGTGAGTCACTTCTCTGATGCAGCATTTGTGTCTAACAGAAATGAGAACCATTACCTGCTGCCTACAGCATACTCTCTAGCTTGAGCACTCCTGTCATACCAGACCTGTTTCTGCTGTTGGGCTTCTGCCAGATTCTCCTGGGCCAAGCCCATGAGTTCCCTGAGCATTGTCCTGAGGTTTAGGACATGTACCACAACAGACTCCTTATGATATTCACACTCACCCTCCCACTCATCTCGAATCAAATCTAGAGGTCCCCTCGCCCTATGCCCATACAGCAAATCAAAGGGTGAAAAACATGTGGGTTCCTGAGGCATCCCTCTGTAAGCAAACAACAGATGGGGCAAGCATTTGTCCCACTCCCTCTTAACCTGGTTGGCAAATGCCTGTAGCATAATCTTGAGTGTAGAGTTTAAACTCTCAAGAAGACTATTAGTCTGGGGATGGTAGGGGATTGTCTTTAAGTGCTTCACCCCACAGTGCTTTCACAGGCAGGCTAACAGGTCTGACATGATATTGGCACCTCTGTAAGTCAGTATTTCTTTTGGGAAACCTAACCTGCTGAAAATCTCTAGTAAAACATTCGCCACCTTTTCTGCCTCAATGGAGGACAGAGCCACGGCCTCAGGGTATCTGGTAGCATAATCTACTACCACTAGGATACACTTTTTCCCTGTAGAACTTGAGGTACTAGGAGACCCCACAATATCCATAGCTACCCTCTGAAATGGCTTCTCAATCACAGGCAAAGACATCAAAGGAGCTTTCACATTGTCTTCTGCCTTGCCTACCTTTTGGAAATACCAGGCCAATAAAGGTTCTGCATAATATGTCTCTTGGTATGTTTTATGCCCATATGACCTGCAAAGGGAATATCATGGGCTATGGTTCAAATTGCCAGATGGTAGGCTCTGGGTGCTACTAACTGCTGTATTCTCTCACCCTCTAGCCCTCACTCAGAAGTCCACTCTCTATATAGTAACATTTGTCCCAGTATACAGATTCCCCCTTCCCTTGAGAATCAGGTGCCTCACTAGCTAGCTCCCTCAGGCCTTGTAATGTAGGGTCTGAGAGTGAGCCTGTCTCAACTCTCTCTTAGTAACCCTTCCCAGCTCCCCTTCCACAGGAAGTCTGGTATTCTCTGACAGCAGTGCGTCACTTTCAGCCTGGATACTACTACTCACTTCTGCGCTTGCAGTCACTCTGTCCAAAGGAACATCAGTACCCACAAGCAACTGTGGTGACTCACTTCAGTTTCACTGCTACAGGGTAGCTCCCTCCCTGATGTAACCACCTCACCAGTCCTGGCTGCAAGTGTGCGGTCTGGCTGGGTCTCCCCCAGGCTACCAGACCCACATGCGTGTCTCCAAGCCTGACTGCATGTAACTGCATGCACACAAGGTACTGCATTATTAAAATCATTCCCTATCAGGACATCTACAAGTTTATCCTCAAACACACCTACTTGCTGGTTTCTTTTTCCACCCTCCCAGTCAAGGTGAGCTCTAGCCAAAGGAATTTGGAATGGAGTCCCTCCTAAAACTATGACTGGAGTAGACTGCTCAAGCAAGTAGTGCTCCTCTTTAACCTTAATATTGCAGGCTTCTTCACAATGGTTAGGTCAGAGTCTGTGTCTCCCTTAGCAATGCCCTCTTTCCCATTTACTAAGATAGGATATAACCTCTTGTGAGAGTTTGGTACCCTTGTTGTCTTGAGACAACTTACTGCTGGCATTCTGGCATTCCTACTTACTGGCTCTCCCTCCTTTTGTTCCTCACCTTGCCTTTGTGGACATCTATATGCTACATGGCCCCACTGGTTGCATTTAAAACATTTAACCCTTGGTCCTGGACATGTACCTGGACTAGTGGCTTCCCCTGGTACTGGCGTACTCTGTTGAAGCAGTCTGGGCAGCCCATCATGGGTTCCCTTAGACCCATGAGCAGCACTGTGTGTCCCTTGCCTGTGTAGTGATGCCCTGCTTGCTAGGTAAACATTTCCCTTCTTCCCCAAATCATCTGCAGTAGTGCATTGTCTATCAGCTAACCAGATTCTTATGTCCTCAGGCAAAGTGCTAAAGGCTTGTTCCCTCACCAAAAGGTCTGCCAACCCTTCAAAAGTGTTGATCTGACATCCACTTACCCACCTATTAAAATAAGTGCTTAGTTCAGCAATATATTCACTCACACTTTCATCTGCCTTGCATCTATGCTCATGAAACTTTTTTCTACAAGCTTCAAATGTTAACTTAAAACATCCTAAAGGCAATTCTTCACTGTATTATAATTTATGCAATCAGTATCAGACAATTTAGAAATAGCAGTTACAGCTTTACCATGGAGAAAGGGGGTAAGGAACCATACGCAGAGCCCTTGGTCAACATTATACTGTTTACATACCTTTTCAAACATATGAATGAAGCTATCAAAATTATCCCCGTCTGTAAATTGTGGAAGAAATTTACTGACCTTTGTTGCTTCTGGGGTTCGGTTACTCCCTTCCCCATTACCTCCATAACTCTGACGAAGAGTCAGCATCTCCGTTTCATGTTTCCATTGCCTCCCATTCTCCTCAGCCTCCAGACATCACAGTTTCTCATGTTCCTCAGCCTCCAGACGGCCCAGTAATCAAGGAGTCTCAGTCCTCACCACTGGCAACAGTGGGGAACATGCACACTGGGAGGATGACAAGTATACACACAGTAAAGTGCAATTTCCCTTAAGAGCGCACAGAGATCACAGTCAGTCTGGAGCTGGTTTCTCCGTCTTTCTCCAGATCCCCAATAAGACTCCCCACTGGTACAGCTATAGAGTTGAGATCTCAGCTGAGTGGCCAAGCTAAGACCTCCAGCACCCTCTGTGTCCAACCTTGTGTCTCTGTCCAAGTAGCTGACACACACACACACACTTTGAAATTTGATTTATATACAAACACACACACATACAACTGGGGAAGGCTGGCACAGGTTTACTAGCTATGCCCCCTTCTTCCCAGACTATAAGGTAGTTCCAGATGCCACCAACCACTACTTATCAGCTACTTAAGGCCCTTAACAAAGGGAGTTCATTCCTTTGTGTAATGTTACTATTAATCCAAATGGTAGTCTGACCAAGAGCAAGGCTATTTTGGAGTGGTCTGTACAGTGTCACCAAATACATATGCATGTACTCTCAGAGCTTAAGTATGTCTCACAAATAGCAGCCACAAAGATAGGTTTAAATATATTTTATAATAAATAATAAAATAACAAGACAATATTCAGTAAACAAACACAGTTACTTCAGAGTTCAAAATCACAGGAAATATTTAAAATAACATTGCAGGACAGTCTTGAATAAATAAAGAAAACATCTAAGCTATACTCCACTATATTCCTAACTGTATCTAAGAGAAATTACTGTACACTAGACTTACTTACAGTAAGGCAAGTACAGATGGTGGTGATGAGTGGATGTTCTTGTTAGGTCAAAGACAAAGTGCAAAATGCCCAGTTTCTCTCTGAGAGAGTTCTTAAATTAACATCAAATATTAGTGCTGGGTTAACTTGGATGACATCACATTTTTGTCACTTTACTTTATTTTCCAAGCTACCCCCATTGTCAGAAAGTACAAGCATTTTAGGATCTCTCCATGAAAAACACATAGCTGCCATAGATGTTTGCAGATCCTGAAAGTCATAAAATAATAAAACACTTCTGCATCTCAAACCTAGTAATTACTTCTCTTCCAAGACAATGCAAAAAACTTCTAGCTCTAGACATTGTGTCTGCTACACTGAAACTGAGAGATAACTTTTATAGCACAGTCATTAAACAATTTAATTTCAACTTATTTTCATGGAATTTTGCAAGTTAAGCTTTTATGTCCCAGTTTCTACTTTTAAAACATATACAGTTACACAATTACAATAGCTTATATACATTTCTGCTCTAGGCTTACAGGGTATGCTGTGGTTACATTATAGCTCAGTACATAACATACAGTTCTGTATAAATCATATCAATATTCACAAATGACATAGAATCATTTATAAAATTCCCCATATCTGGGCTGGCAGTATTACCTTTTGTGACATAGGTTCAAAAGGAAACAGTGTAAAATTTTTTTCAGGAACAAAATTAAGACCCAAGAAGGATCCTCCTGCTTTTTAGGTAGGGAGACATGTAAAACCCCTTTCAAAAATAGAATCACTTGTGGTAAGGTGGAAAGGAGTGGATCTAATGTCAGACAAGCAGATATGTTCAAGAGATGAATCAAGATAGAAGAGTAAGTTATAGCACTGAATAATAATTCCCACAAATGTTGATGACTCGCAGGAGTCAGAACCTTAAAAGGGTTCTGGTTCTTGGTTTGGCACCAACTAGAAAATCTTTTCCAGTTACCCATATATGTTTATAGCAGTAGATTTCTTTGTCTCCCTTAATACCTGCTGCACATCCTCAGAACAAAAGGTGCCTAAAAGATATTAAAATTCTATCATCCAGGCAGTCAGTTGAAGAAAAAAGTTGGGGTGTATCAAACAACCCCTGTTCTGTCTAGTTGTGTGTGAATAAGGACATTATGTGAGGAAACTTGAGGTAATTGCCCTTGGTCATTTTCAAACGAAGGGAGAACCACCATTGCATGGACCAAAGAGGAGTCACAGCAATTACCTTTTGAGTGTCTGTCCATGTGTTTAGAAGGACAGTGGTTATCAAAGGAAAGGGTGGAAAAGCATATAGGAACATTCCCAACCATGGGAGTGAACAGGCATTTGACTTCCAGGCCTGAATACATAGAGTCCTGGAGAATAATTTCTTTAACTGTCCATTGTGGCTGGAGGCAAATAGTTTTACTTGGGGAGTCCCCCACAGATGGATAAATTCTTGGAAGACCCCCCATGTTGAACTTCCATTTGTAAGGATTTGTTCTGGTCCTACTCAGCTTATCTGTAATGATGCTTTTCTTTCATGGAATGTAAGTAGCCTGGAAGGACAGAATGAACTGAGTCACTAGTCTGCAAAAGGGATTGGGATCTGGTTGTTTATTTTCCACTTCACTGTGGTGGTGTCTGTGATGACAAGCAGAGGGACTAGAGTCCAAAGATAGTTTAGAGATTTGAGGGCATTTATTAGAGCCATCATTTATTTGATGTTTGTTTTTAACTTGTCTTGTGTGCTCCAGAGGCCTTGAATTTCTGCTGCATTTTACACAACTCCCCAGTCAACGTCTGATGCATCTGTGCTTATAGACTATACAGAGGCTAGAAGGGAGAAAGGAAGACCTGGGTTGAGAGACAGCTAATTTTTCAACTAGAGTAACTCCTTTTTCACAATTCCCAGTACAAAAATTTGAAATGAGATGGGATGCTGGTGCTGAGTGCAAGCTGATTTGAAAAACTGTTGAGTGATTTCCTCATGTGAGCTCTAGTCAAAGGAATCATGAGAATACTAGAAGCCATGAAGCCTAGAGTTCTGAGAAATTCCCTGGCAGATGTCTGAGTATGGTTCAATAATATCAGAAATTGCTCCTTCTAACATGTCACTTTCTCTTGAAGAAGAAAGGCCCTCATGATTTCTCAATTAACTTCCCCGTTATCAAACCTTTAAGGCCCACATCAGAAGAAGGCCCAAATAACACATCTTTATCCAGACAGCATTCAGGATCTCATCTTTGACATCTTCTGGTAAATTTTGAGAATGTAGTCAGGTAAATCTTCTCATCACAGAGCTAGTGGTAACTGCTCTGGCTATAGCATCAGCAGTGTCATAAGTATCTTTTAAAGAGTATTTGGTTATCTGAGGCACAAAAGATACTACAGAATTCAGAGATGTTTCGGCTTCTGAAAGAAGGAGACTAGCAATTAATTTCCTCATATTGACAAAGGCAGAAATTTAAACAGGTGAGCCTGACAACTTACTATTCTGAAGGCCAAGGCAGAAGAAGAATAGCCTTTCTTTCCATATCGATTAAAGACTTTTCCTAGGTTGTCAGAAGGGATAGAGCTAACTGCTGAAATAAATTTGTCAGAAACTGACTTTGACAGAGAAGTTACTTCAGGATCTGGCATGAGGAAGGAATTTGTGGACTGGGTCACTTTATACAACTTATTAGAATTTCTTGGAGCAGGTTGCAAAGTATGAGGCAAACTGCAGGCTTCCAAAAACATATTTTAAGGCAGGCAATAAACAGGAACAGTCGCAAGTTGAAGAAACTTTACTTGTAAAAATTCATAATACAATTCTGGTATTTCTTTTAGCTCCCTATTGAAATGTTGGTGTTTAAAATGCTGAGTGCTGAAAAGTAGAAAAATAAGACCAAAAACCTGGAGAAAAGCAAATCTTGAAAATTGCTCCTCTTTAACTTAAAACGTCTTATTGCAGGGAGGCAAACCCCCATGCAAACCACCTTTTATTAATTGATGGCTTGTCAAAATTCAAAATGCTTCCAAACCCTGAGAACACATCAGCCTATGCTGAATTGCTCATAGAAACTCTGTACAGCTATGTCAATGGCTGCATAGAGGCTACTGTACCTACCATTTGTAAGCCCAGAACTAGCCTCAGAAACAAAATGGTCTGGTGGCATCCCAAATTAAACAACAAAATAATTTATGGTAAAAATTGGGAAGGGTAATTTCCATGAATATAAAAACTCTCATCAGACTAAATAGGTGACTCTGAGGACCAATTAGATCAAACAAAGCTAACTTTGTGGTTACAATAGCCTCTCAGGTGAAAGTCAACCATAAAGCCATCTTCAGCTATGTCAGATACCTCAAGGACAGCACACAGCAATGTGATGAACTGGTGGTTAATGGTGGCACATTCACCAAGCCTGGCAATATATGTTATGTCATGTTGTATAATTAAAGTTTTGGACTTTTAGCAGAGATATTCTGGAGTCACTGGCGTTTTTTTTTTTTTTTAGTTTGAGTTTGTGTCATGATTTGAGTAATATAGCGAACCTACTAGCAGACAAATTCAGTTCCAACCCCTCTCATTCCCAACCTTATCCCAAGAAATACCCTCAAACATAACCCTCCAACTATAACTAGAGAGCATGTACTGAATGCACTAGTTAAAGTCACAAACACAGCCTCAATAGGCCCCAATAACATTTTGGGATGCCTCCTGAACAGTTTAAAATACAACTTATCAGGACTTCTGGAGTCAATATAGTCTTAAAACAGGCTTTGCGCCACAAGGATGGAGGACTGTGATAATCATCATTAACATCATCAACTCCCTTTCTCCCATTTTCTACATGGGGTCAGAGTGTTGTGTCAAATGTCCCCATCTCTGTCTATTCAATGCCACTGTCCTACCTTCTTTGACACTCATGCCTGACTCTCACAGGTCTTCTTGCACACATTCCATCCACTTCTTTGCTGAACAACCCTGTTTCCTTTTGCCTTCTTCCTGTCTGTCCCAGATAGTCTTCACCAAATAGTCTTCTGCTTTTCTGCACGTGCCCAAGTCATCATAATCTGCTCTCTTTGATCTTTTCTCCAATTGAAACTATTTTGGCATCTGCTCTTATATGCTCATTTCTTTGTATGTCCCACAGTGTGCATCCTACCACCCATCTCAGGCACTTCATTTCCATCACCTCTAGCTTCTAGTTAGCTAGTGCAATTAGAAACTAGTGGGAAATCTTCAAGGTTCACAGAGGTTATTGTCCCTCACTGTTCTGCACTTATCAGATCCTTGATGAAATATAATGGCATGTATCTACCCTGGTATACTGCCCAAGTAGAAAAGTCAACAAAAAAATCTCAGGCAAGAGTTCTCTAAAACAACAAAAAAAATGTCGAAAAGCCCTACTACTCAGCATCATTAGTTCCTAAGTGCTCACTAAACTGTTGATTTGGGAAAATCTTAAGAACCCTACCTTATATTCCTATGGTAGTTCCTAGCCCTTTTAGTTTTCATACAAATAATGCAAAAGGGGGCTTAACAATGATATGTTGGAGTATTATGTTCCCTCATGCTGAAATTCTAATAGCTAACCTACAACTTAACAATTATATAACTATCACTGTAGCAGCCATCTATATCCCTCCGGGGACAACATTCCTCTACTTGAAAATATTCTCTCATACCTCTCACTACATATCCCTAATGAAATCATCGTTCTTGGAGATGTAAATATTAACTGGCTCATCCTTTTCTCTCCTAACTCTGCCATATCCATTAACTTACATGAGTTTACTCAACTCATAACAAAACCAACCCATACTAACAATCTACAAATACCAAGCACTCTAATAAACTGGATACTTGTCGCTGATCCCCGCAAATATCATAACCCTGAAACTCTCCTAAACTCCTTAAGTGACCACTCCCCTTAAAAGCTCTGATATTCACTACTCACTACAGTAAACCACACAGATATATTACCTGCCACAAACTAATTTCTGTCCAGAGACCATTAAAGCCCATCTCTGTAGAATAAACTGGACTTACCTAACCCACCTCCCCCTCAGTGAAGCAGTTTTATCATTTAGCACCACCTTTCTTAATATTCTAAAAAGCCTTGCACCTCTCCGCACAGTCTGCATAAAAATCTGACCTATCCCCCTGGCTTACAAAACCCACTCGCACCTTAATGAAAGCTAGCGACAAATTGTGGAAAACATGGGTGAAATCTAAGCTTCCCACAGACTTACAAAAGTACAAAAAGCTTAGAAATCTCACAAAAAAAACCATATTATTAAAGATAAAAAAGAATTCTACTTTAACCCTCCCACAGCTCAGAGAACCAATCCAAAAATGTTAATACTCTATTAACCAAATATTGCATCCAGGAAACCCTTCCACCCCTAACACCTGTCCTAACAAGACTCCAGAGGAAACAGCAGCCATCTTTAATAACAATTTCATATATTCGATAACTAAAATGTTTCCCACTTATCCCTCTTAAACTAGCACCTTAAATTCTAGAACCAACTTGGCTACTAACTCCTCTGAATACTCTCCAACTTCTAACTCTTCAAATACTTTCTCCCTTGCATCTGTTTCTACTAGCTACATAAAATCCTTACTCTCTAAACTAAAGCCCTGCTTAATATCCGCTGATAATATTCCTTCCTATTTCCTGCAGTTAGCAGCTGACTCACTTGATTTCCTTGCGTCCATCTTGATAAATTGCTCTATTACTCAGTCAAAGGTCCCTTCTATCTGGAAAGAATCTTACACTCTACCTATACACAAGGGAGGTAACTCCACAGAAATCACCAATTTTAGACAGATCACCATTCTATCCCTTCTCTCTAAAATATTAGAGAAGTGTGTACATAAGCAAGTCATGCAATACCTAGATCAAGCTAACCTGCTCACACCCACACAACACTGCTTTCGCCCTAAACACAGTACCACTACTGCCCTAATATCTTTCCATAACACCATTTCTCTGGCCAGATATAACAACAAACTAGTCTCTTGTCTTTTCCTAGACCTTTCAAAAGCCTTTGACACTGTATCACACTCACTTCTACTATCTAAATTGTCTTACCTTAACTTCTCCACATCTGCTGTTTCCTGATGTTCCAGCTATCTTACTGACTGACTGCAATCAGTTAAATGGCTTTCTGCTCTACCCCCACCCCCACCCCTGTTAAAATGGGAGTTCTACAAGGCTCTATGCTTGGTCCATTACTTTTAATATCTTTACCAATCAACTCCACACTTCATGCCCCCAGTCATCCTTGGTACAATATGCTGATGACTCTACAGTCATCACTATTGCCGACAAACTCTCTGAACTTATATTCACTGCCCAAGCTTCTTTTAACCTAGTTGAATCCTGGCTCTCAAACAATCTGCTTATTCTGAATCCAAAGAAAACAAAACTCCTACTTTTCCTACCCAAAAATCTCACCGACCTTAAACATACCTTCTCTATTCAGTCTCTCAACAACACTCCCATAGATGTAGAATCTAGCACAAAACTCTTAGTTGTCATCATAGAGGATCAACTTAAGTTTGACTTACATGTTAATAACTGTATTCAGAAGACACTTAAAACGTGGCCACCTGTATAGAAATAAAAAGGTTCTCACTAACAAAGCAAAGGTTACTCTCTCTCATGCTTACCTCCTACCAAGTCTACTGTATAGCTCATAAATCCTGACAAACCTCAACTCCTCCCTTCTTACTAATCAGCATATAATAAAGTAGCTAGATTTGCAGCGAACCACACATAAAATCCCATAACTGCCTCTCACTAAAATACTTAAACTGGCTAGAATTACCGCATCAGATTCTCCTCTCTCAGCTCCTAATTATTCACTCTACTCTATACCAATCTTTCTACTGCCACACCTTATTTCCTCTTATTTCTCATTACTCTCCCATCAGATCTCTACGTAGCTCAGACCAAGATCTTCTTCAATTCTATAAACCCAAGACCAAAATAGGCTGCAACCTCTATACTTACCAACCTACCATTTCTTGGAATAGGCTTCCATTAGAAATTAGATCCCTCAATAAACCTAATCAATTCAAAGCAGCCACCAAGAAATACCTAAATAGAAACTGTCTCTGTTCTTGCATTCACCCCTCTTAACTCTACTATTATGCTTAGCTGATTCTCTTCTACTTCCAATGAATCACAGTAAAAAAAAAAAACAAACATTTGATTGTGATTCATTAGAAGTTTTGTTGGACAACAACTATTTTGTGTTTAACCGCTACTATTACAAACAGATTAGAGGGGTGGCCATGCTTTCCCCGGTGGCCCCCTCTTTTGACAACTTTGTGATGGGGTGGTGGGAACACTTAGTCCTAGATTCAGTCAAGAAGGACTTTCAGGTTTTATATTATAAAAGATTTATTGATGACCTGGTTTTTATACTGGTAGGAGGGCACAATGATGTCCAATTGTTTGTTGATAAGTTGAACACAGCCTCTGATTTTTTTAAATTTGTTTTGGGGAATGCAGGTACCAGTATCAATTATTTGGATGTCCATTTATTTTGGGACAGTATTGGTAACAAGTTTGTGAGGAAACTTTATAGAAAGAAGTTCATTTATGAATGGATATCTACATTTTTCTAGTCAGCACCCCAAATTTATTAAGAATAACATACATAGGGGGCAACTGATTCAAGCTAGTAGAAAGACCAGTGAGGATGATCTACTGGCTAATGTATTTGAATATATCATTCAACTATTTTGTGACAGAGGTTATTGTGAAAGTTTTTTGAGGGAATTGGCCCAAAATATTTGGGATAGAAGAGACACTTGGTACCCTCCTATTTTGAAGAAGACAGTGACCAGTAAACCCAAAAGAGATGTTGGTATAGATAGCCATCTATGTTTTAGCATGGAGATGACTCTAGATATCATCGGTATTAGAAATATCATTGAACAAAATTGGAAAATTATTGAAGGGAACCAGGATTTGTTACAAGTAGTAGGAACGAAACCAAAATTTGCACATTGGAACAATTCTAGCCAGAAAGTTTTGTTAGAAAAAGGAAAGGATAGGACATTCAGAGATGAACCTATGACAAACAAATCTCATGGTATGTATAAGTGTCATGACTGTGGCATGCGTAGGTTTATTTTGGAAGGGCCATACATTGAATTACCACATATTGCTTATACTATTAGTATGCCAGGTGTCTATACGTGTAAGACCAAGGGGGTAGTATATGTGGTGGTGTGTGACAAATGTCAACAATTTTACATGGGGATGATGATTAGAAATCTAAATAAGAGAATTAGGAAACATATGTACAGTATGAAAAGGAAAGATAAAAATCATGCTTTGTATGAACATAGTCAGGAGGTGTCTATATTATAATCGTGAAAGTTTAATAGTTCAAATGCATAAACATCAAACTGTATGCATCGAACTATTAAATGATCGAACACCTATAAAAATATTTTTAGGACCAAAAAAAAAAAAATTAATGAGTGCAGGAAGGGGGGCAAGCCCCCTGCAACCCCCACACCTCCCGCTACTTAAATATACCAACTCTGAGATCGTGTTACAGTGTAAGAAAGGCAAATCTTCCCTTTCCACACCATATTACATTAAATTGTGGTCTCAGAGTTGGTATATTTAAGTAGCGGGGGGTGACGGGGGTGCAGGGGGGCTTGCCCCCCTGCCTAAACAACCTTTACTTGTTTTTTTTTTTTTTTTTACAGTCTACTAGAATTTCGATGGTTTAATGTTTCCATCACTAAAGTTTGATATTTAGTGATTCGAAGCATTAAACCTTCGAGATTCTAATATAGACCCAGTCCTGAGTGCTTAGGTTTTAACAAATTTTTATTTACTATTTTAGAACAGGGTAAACCTGACCTTAGAGGTAGAGATTTAAAAAACTTTTTGGAACAGAGAGAGGCCAGATGGCTGATAAGGTTACAGGCAGATAAAAAACATGTCCTCAATCATGTAATTAACATTAAATGTTTTTTTAAAAAAACGTAGGTTATGTGTTGAGAAATTTTTTTATAACTTCATAACATCATTGTTATGTTCCTTTAAGCTTGGCATTAAGATGTAATTATTTAATTATGTAATTGATTGTTTTCATTGATTGTAGTTAGAAGTGATGTATTTAAACAGTTTTTTGCAATGAGTGTTTTGTATTGTTCTGAGGAAGTCTTGTGGATGAAAGTGGTGATTAAAGGAAGAATATGCTAACATTTTGCTGTGGAATCTCCTGTTGTGGCTTTGGTGTTATTTTATTTCCCTGATATACTGGCCAAATTTTCTCAGATAGTATAAAATACTGCATAGTATCTCCCCTGAAAAGTGGTCAATAACCTAGTGGGGCTAATTTGGTCAACAAAAGATAAATAAAATAAATACTGTCCATCTCTCTTTCAAACATCTCTTCCCCTAAAATGGAGGCTATTTGCATAGAGGTGTCTTCATAGCCTTTTTTTACCTCCTAAACTCATATCAAAATGATCCTCTTGGTCAAATTATAATTGTTGGTGGTGTCGAAAAGATGGAACAGTTGATTCCCGGAGTCATTTAGTTTGGGAATATCCTTTGATTAAAACAAATTGGGAGGACCTTTGGGACAGAATGGCAAAGATCTGTTATTTTGGTGAATTTTTTAGTGAAAGAGGGTGGATGGCAAGGAATGAAGAACCAACAATACAGATTCCAGAAAAACTGGAGACAAAACAGCGGTGTAAGATATTGGGAGAACAAGGGCAGAACAAACTGGGTGAGAAAGTGAATATAGTAAAACATAATGAAGTACACTACAGTTTAGATGAATTTATTATATTCAATTACTCTCAGTTGGAACTAAAGAGGGAGCATTTCTTATTTTCCAAAGGGATGAAGTATGTTCCTAATAGTTCAATAAATATTACTGATTATATAGTAGATTTTAAGAAATACATGAGGAAATTGAATTTAGCATTGTATTTCAGTAATGATAAGGAAAGTGTAAAGGTGAATACATTCAAGAGGAAAAGTACATTCACCCCTCCAATGAATAACACTTTAGCTACTTTTGAGAAAGTAGCAATTGACGAACTATACAACTATGGTAATAAATGTAAAACCCAAAAGAAGAAATATAATTTAAATTATAATGAATTTCAGTTATTGAAAGAAATCTAAGGGAATAGTAGAATACGGGTAATGAAACCAGACAAAGGGGGTGGGGCAGTCATATATGATACATCTGAATATGTTAACAAAGTTAACTCAATCCCTTTGAATTCAGGGAACTATGAGATATCTTCTATTAATGAGGTGAACATTGGGTATCACAAAATAGACTTGCATTTGGAGGAATTCCTACTCGATGGAAGGGTAGACATAGACATGTATAGGTACTTGAAAGTAGAACATCCCATTATTAGTACTATTGTGGGAATACCCGAGGTACATAAAAATATCATGGACCCCCCTTTTCGTCCAATTATATCTGGCAATAAATCTGAGACTTTTCCTTTTGGGATGGTAATTTACACATGGTTAAAGCCCATTTATGATAATGTTACACATATAGTTATTGATTCCTGGGATTTTTTAGGTAGACTTACTCCAGAGTTGTGTAATGAGAACATTATTTTAGTAACAATCGATGTGGTGGACCTATTCTCTTGTATACCTAAGGAAGATGGATTGAGAAAGTTTGGAAATAGCATAGGGAAGTACGGAAGTTTATCATGGGACACAGTATCATTGATATTAGAATTTATGGACATTGTGTTAAAACACAATTACATATTGCTTGAGGGAGAATATTATATGCAATGTAAGGGGTAGCAATGGGGGCGGCATGTGCCCCAATTTTTGCCAACTTAGTTCTCCTTGACTGGGAAACTGAGTGCATTCTGGAAACTGTTTGGTATGAAAATATTACCAGTTACATTAGATTCCCGGATGACATATTTATTTTATGAAAGGGAAAAGAAAGCAAACTATATGAATTTTTAGAGTATTTGAATACATCTAGTGAATATTTGAAATTCACATATCATATGGATAGGAACAAAATTTTATATTTGGACATGCATATATTTGTTGAAAATGGAAAATTCAGGTCCAAATATATAGAAATGATACTTTTAATAATTCATACTTACAGTATTCCAGTTGTCATCTGTACAAAAACAGAGTATTATAAAAGGTCAGTACATTCGAGCAGCAAGAATTACCTCAGATTATACTGATATGGTAGATGAATTGGACTTTATAGCGAATATGTTCAAAGACAGAGGATACCCTCCACATTTGATAGAGGACACCAACAAATATGTGAAAAATGAATGGGGTATGAGGTATAAACCCATATTAGGTACTGGGTTTATCAGAACCTCCAACAAAAGTAAGGACAAGGATGGGGAGTGTGAAACCAACTAGAAGAGAGCGTGTATATTTCAACATGGACCTTATGTAAAAGAAATAAGAAAAATAGTAGAAGCAAATTGGAACATTTTGAAATCTGAACATAATGTGTTACAAAAAGATAGGAGAATATCCAATGTTTGTCTCTAAAAATGGAAGGAATTTAAAAAGTGAATTGGAAAGGAAGATAGTCAAAAGGGATGATACAGGAAAGGTAGAAGGTACTAGAAAATGCGGACAGTGTAATCAGTGTAGTCAGATACTACAGGTGCCATCTCTCACATTGGAAGACACAAATAAAACAGAGGTAAAATTTAAGAAAGGGAATTGTCATACCCCACATGTTATATAACTAGCCAAATGTACTAAATGCCTGTGTTATTATGTGGGTAAGACCGACACATGCCTAGGGAATAGAATATATGACCATGGGTATTGTATTAGAAAAAAGAATGCGAAAAATGCTCTGTGGAGGCACCTAAATGATAGTACAACTTGGGATTCTTTCAAATTTGGTATACTAGAGAGTATTAAAATGAACCCAAGAGGAGGCAATATCCGTAAGAGATTGGGTGAAAGGGAAACTAGATGGCAGATTAAGCTAAATACATCTGTTTACCCAGGGATTAATGAGAGCATATCCATCAAGCCCATCTTAGAAAATACTAATTAATATACATAGGGCATTCGACCATTTTCAATTTTAATAGGAAAATAGGGTTACCAAGTATATGGACATTTCATCAAGTTGTTTACTAGTTGCACATAGATTTTGCCCTTTGAATATTTTAATTTTAGTTGATGTATTTTAATCTGTTTACAATTTATTTTTAATAGATATGTACAGGATAAAAGATAGTTTAGGTTTGTATGTGTGTGTAGGATATGGTCATAGAATGAAGGGTTAGAGTAGGATTGTTTTTTAGCACTTGTATCTTGTAGTGTCAAAATTAAGTAATGGGAAACTGCAAAGATTAAATAATGAAAGCACTGAGCACTTTAAATATGAAATTGATTTATGTGATAGTTAAGGAAAGATGTTTGGGATTGGCTAGTAACATCTATAAAATCCTGCATTGGTAAAATGGAAGTGTTCTGATGATGTCTACTTATAGATAGATGAAAGTGCTTAACTTTATTTTTCCAGACCATTTTGTATGTTATTAAATAAACTAGTACGTTGTTTTGGTACAGGAAAGCACTCGTGAATTTTTTCCGCTTAGAGCAGCGAACGGAGCATTGGATACTTTTTATTTTCTTGGTTAACTTTTGCTGAGAGTAGTGTGCATTTATCTTGGTGAAATGGCTAAGAAATATCTGGTCATTTTAGAATTTCCACACAATATTGAGAAATCAAGTATCATTTTTACCTCAATTATGGATACCAAAAAGTCTGCAAAATCCCTAACTTTCATTGGATAGGGGAATGCTGAGAAATCTTCTGTCAGATGTATCAAGAGGGCATTCAAATTGCCTAATATGGGAGTAAAGAGACACGTGTGATGAACAAGTAGTCCCCTGATATTGATATACTTACTGTGGCAGAAAAAGAAACTGATCTGACCTGCCCTTAACATCTAGGGCTATAGTTCATAGTATTATACATATTTTATTTTTGCTTTAGACTTTGTTGACATGATTGCTCCCACTTGGCTAATTGCCTCTTTTCAGGGGAGACATGAGGTGGTATTCATATTGACTAGGGGAAATCAAGACAGGGCACTTAGGGACTTCCCCTACTTTTTGGAGCTGTTAGATGGTGCCAGAGTGCTCCTACAGCAGCAAGTAAGAAGCTTAAGGGAAGCAGAAGCATGGAGGAGGAGAGAAAAGCTATGGAGAGTTTAGAGGTGGAAAGTGAGAATTTGGAGAACAATTTGTTTTATATGGAGCTTCAGAATGTGAACAAAGATTCCTGTGAGGTGAATGCTACAAAAGAGCAGTGTTTAGCTGTCTCCATGAAGAAAGAAGTAAGCAAGTCTGTTGAAGAGGTGCAGATAACAGATATGACATCAGGAGAGCTGGCAGATGATATTCTGTAAAAAAAATCAAGCAGGATGATCCAGTTTTGACATTTCATGGGTTGAGATGGAAAACTATTTTTTTTCAGAATTGCTGAGGATGGTAACGTGAAGAAGGAAATGGCTGATCTGGCAGCAGTGAATGCCACATTAAAACATATTTATTATACAATGACCCCCCCCCCATTAATATTCCAAAATGTGCAGGCTGATTGGTCAGTGTTTCCCTTTGTAAATCAGACTTATACTAATGGGAAAAGGTCCAGTCGTCTGGACTTTTTCCATTAGTACAAGTCTTGTTTTTTTTGTGTTTTTGGTAGCAATGGAGAACGGAAGAGCTCCGTTGCTGTAATCTCGTTATGTTAAACGAGTTTAACATAGTGAGATATCTTAAAAAAGCAACAGAGATCTTCCTTTCTCCGTTGCTTTCACAGCTCTGATGTACTGCATAAGCATACGTATGCGCAGTACATCAGAACTGCCGCAGAATACCGGACAGTTGCGGAAGAGCAGCATGGAGGCATTATACAATGCCATTATTTAAGAAAAGTAAGTATTTTTTTCTTAATGTCATTGTATAATAGCAATAACCCACTTCTGTGTGTGGGTAATGCTGGATTTACCCACAGTTGTCTTTGTTTGACTACTTGAGCTTCACTCTCATGACCAAACCACATCAACAGTGGGTAAATCCAGCATTATCCACACCCGGACATAGGTTTATTGCTTAATTAATACTTGATTATGCAGCAATTATAGAAAGTAAAAGAGGAAAGCAGGAACAAACTGAGAAGGTGCTGGTTTTGTGGCAGCAGATAATGAAGTAACTAAAACATATACAGTAGTGATAACAGGAAAAAAGAAAAGCAGTGACAAACTGTAAGTAAAACTGTTTTTAAAAAGAAGAGTAGACCAGCTGTGAGAATAAAAACAAAATGACACTGTCATAGGCAGATAATATGTATGGGATACTGTTCTGAGTGTTAAAGCTCAGGTCTTTTATACATATTGGTTCACAGACTTTTTGTGACAACATTTGAAACTGATGGACTGATGATAAAATTTCTAGAACTATGTAACAAAAAGAAGGACATTTATTGATGGGACAATTATTTGTTTTCTGTTAGCAATTTTAAAGTAAAAAAAAATGTTACTTTGCAGTTTAGAACTGATGAACTGGAAGAAGAAGATGTTTAAAATACATGCAGTGTCTGTGTGAAACTGTTGATAATATTGTGAAACTTAGAGATGAGAGAAACATATGGAATGAAGGGTGGAGGTTTGAAATCATTTTGAAATGTGAAAACAGCATAGTGAAACACTTGCCAAGTGCTATTTTCATAACTAGTCATAAAAGTTCATTAATATATGTTTGCAACCTAAATCATGTTTCTTTTGCTGGGATGTTCCTCATTTAATTAATGATTGTGACAAGGTGAAATGTAACCAGTGCAGGGAGAAAGGATGTTCAACAAGAAGGTGCGTGCCTCAATGCATGTTGTGTAACAAAAGGAGCACCTTTGACTTGATTATCAAGACCAGACAGTAAATAACAAAAAAGAAGTGGAAAGGGAAGAGAACATGTAAGAGGAAGGGCAAAAAGGGGCTGGTGAGAGGGTGAACTAGGTGAAGAAAAAACTGTAGATGAAGATAAAAATATGGAGGGGAAAAATGAAGAGAGAGAGAGCATGCAGGAAAAGAGGTCAGGAGAAGGGATTGATACTAATAATTTTTTAAAGTTCTAGCCAGTGAAAAATATGATTCTGAGGATCAAGGATTATTTGTACATAAACTCAGGAAAAAATATTAATTTGGGGAAATAGTAAAAATAAGATAATGACAATTAAAAATATTTCCCTTAAACTTAGAAAGATCACTGAAAAATCAATCAGTAAAAACAAAATGAAAACTCTAGCAAAGCTAGAACTTCCACTGAGTGACCTCCCAAACGTCTTGTATCAGAGGCACATGGGATATATGCAGCATCAGATGTTTCAGCTAATTGGCAATTCTGAATGCCCATGACTTGTTTCATCATTTTAATGGACAATTTCAGGCCAATAAAGCCAACCCCCACTAGCTGTGGATATGCATATTTTGGCCTTGTTATGACCTCATCAGCACAGCACAAGCAGAGTGTTTGACTAAGCATTAGAAACACAGGGCTGTTATACCCAGCTGATGTCCATTATCATTAGGGTCACTGCAAAAATATCCCAAACAACAAACTAAAACAATGAGTGAGAAGATCACTGAAAAACCAATCAGTAAAAACAAAATGAAAACTACAGCAAAACTTCCCTAGTGACGCTAATGATAATAATAATTAAATAATTAAATTAATAATGATAATAAGTTTCCTGACAAGTGCCGAAAGATATGGAACTTAGGAAGTGAACATTATTTTGGAGTGGCTTTGCTGTGTAAAAAACAGTGAAAATTCTAGGTGCTACATTGGTAAGGATGGGAAGGTTAACTGTTTTGTATGTGAGGTGTAGAGAACATGTTTATAGAATTATTGCATTATATGCATATATAACTAGTAAGGAAAGACAGAATCTGGTTCATCAAATATTAGACTATGTGGTGGTTAACATGAAATGATAATTGCAGAGGACTTTTATTGTGATTTAAGGGGAACATTTAAAAAGAAAGAGAAAGATATGAAAATATAGGAAATGAAATGTAGTAAAATAGTTGTGTAGAGCAAACATCAATGGACTTATAGAAGGGGGACACTTGGATCTGAAATGTATTATTTTGTATTATTAGAAGCCCTGGGTGTAGCGTTTCAGATCATTTAGCAATATGGATGGATTTGATGGAAGAAAAGGAGCATATTAAAATAGGAAAGGGAACAAAAAAAAAATAAGAAATTATGGGATAAAAAAACATACTGGGTGGACAGAGATGTGTCTAAGAGATTGCCACTTCTTTGGAGCAGGCTTTGTCTTCACATTAAGCAGAGCTTTCCCCTGGCTTTCTTCAAACACAGTTTGGATCAATGGATGGAGAGTTACATATTTACACCTGAGGTAGTACCTATGTGTCTTATGGACAGGGGCAATTTTTAAGATAATGCATAGGCACAAATCCATGCCATTCTCTTGCCCATAGGGGACATATATTGGGTAAAATTGGGTTATATTGGCCAGGCTTGTAAGGGCTGTTAAATCATTAGCCTAATAATCTCCTATGAACCTATAAACCTATGGATGAAATTGGAGAGTGGGAAGTATGGCAGTTATGGAAGCATCATATAATCATGAAGGACTTCTATAAAAACTGCTCTCAATGGTGGAATTAATTTAAAAAGGAAGGATAATAAGTGTTTTTATTTCCAATGTCAGGATGCTGTAAGAGAGGAAGACAAAGTGAAGAATGGAAAATGTACAGAAATGTATTACAGAATTTAAAGAATAATAGACAACAGTATTATGATATGGGAAAAGAAATATATAAAATAAATTGAGAAAAACATAAGATATTACTGTTTAGGCAGAGATATTTACATGGAAGAAGGGAGGAGGAATCTGCATGTTTGGGTAAAATAGTAATGGAGGATATTTGTGTAATGTGGGAAATGAAAAATATAAAAGGAGAGGTAAAAAGAACACAAGAGCAAATTAGGAGTTTTTTAGTACAGCATGTGTAAAATGTGTATAACAGTAAAAAGAAGGAAAATAAGAGAGAATGGAAAGTAAAAAATCAAAAATCCAGAGCGGGTTAAAGAAGAATTTGAAAAATAAATTACTATTAGTGAATTGGATGAAATACTTAGGAAAGTAAATACTGATTCAGTACCAGGCCCAAATGGTATAGGGTTTGGAGCATATGACAAACAAATGGATTGGCAAAGAGAGTATTTTGTAAATCTACTTAATGAATGGCTTGTTTATGAAAATAATAATACAGAGAAGAATGGAAGGAAGGATGAGTGATATTATGGAAGAAAGTATATGGTATAAAAGGGAAGGGATATCAGGAAATGTTACTGGTTGTAAGTCAAATTTTGGATGATGTTGTGAGTAAATGTGAGGATGTGAAATTTATGGTAGGTGATATTAGTAAGACATTTGATACAGTAGGACATGATACTTTGTGGATGTTATGCAGAAGTATGGAATAGGTGATAGAATTAGAAGAGTGTCTATGTCAGCATATCAAAATAACAGAGTAAGAGTGTTAGTAAATGGGTGGCTTTGTAAAGAAATACACACAAAGTGTGGTCTAAGACAGGGTCTATATTATATAAGCAGATGCACAGAATTGTGAATGCTATATAACTGACCCACAATCCCCAAAAACCCAAAATGTCGAACACACAGATCAGCAATTTCTTTTCCAGGGAAAAATATCGCTGATCCCTAATGTGGGTGGCTGTGCCCTCCACACCCCCTACTTAAATATACCAACTCCAAGATTGCACTACAGTGGAGGAAATGGCAAAGTCCCCAAAATGGCCCAGTGATTTTTTTTCCCTAGGAAAAAAAATCGCTGTTCCTTGCTTTCGGTATTTTGCCATTTCACCTAATGATGTTCAACTAAACAGTGTTCGCAGTTCATTGCATTCACTAAAATAATAGGGACCTGTAAAACAAGGATGTCCAGTGAGTGGAATATTGTTTGCATTGGTAATGAATGCGATAGTGAGTAAAGTAGCTTATAAAATGAAAGATGCTACATATATGATGCAAATGGAGGTCGTGATTCCAGTACTTTTGGCATATGCAGATGATGCAGATGTAGTTGGTAAGAAAATATGGATGTGGGAAGTGTCAGTTTGTCTGAATGGATGTTTAAAGGAAATAGGAATGACTTTGAATAAAGATAAAAGTAAGTGGGTGATCTGGTGAAAATTGGAGGGGTGTGGTTTTTAATCAATGAAATGTCTTTGCTAAGAATAAAATTGGGAATAATTATGTAGTTGTGATGCAATGCGAGGGTTTGATAAAAGAAATGAAATAAATATGTCTTTTGTGCTGGACATATAGATTAGCATTCTGGAAAAAGGTTTATCAGGTGAATTTGGTATTAATGGAAAAATAGCAAATATGTCAACTGCTTATACAAACCCAGCAAAAATATGAAAAGAAAATTGTACAAGTGGCATTTTATTTCATGTGGGGGTTCAATATTAAGCCCAGTGAAAAGAGGTGCATTGTATATGAGTGAAGATGAAGGGGATTGAGGTTACTAAATTCAGTTTTTTAGTCTGTAGTAAAAGAGGAGAATGAGAACTTAATAGTGAGAATGTTTAAATACAAGTACAAAAGATTCAAGGAGATGATGACAATAAGGAAGAGGGAAAATAATATGCAAATGAAGAACTTAAAATTATCAAGAAAAAATAACACACAAAATACAAAATTGATTATACAGAGAAAGACTGAAGGATGTGGTACAATAATTTGATGAAATTATATCATGTAAATCCATGGGAAGAAGTTACCCAAATAAGTCATTAAAGCCATTAAAGTAAAGAAAAAGTGGTGTACCAAGATAGTGGAGTATCAGGATTTCCTTTGGAGAATAGTAATAAAAACGTTACCAGTAAAACGGAATCGCCCAAATAAAAAGAAATTGAAAGAGTGTGTTTATTTTGTGGAGAGGAATAGACAACAGAGCCTGTTTTTTTTAATGTAAAAGACTGATAAAACTCTGCAAAAAGTAGTATGAAGAAATATGTGTTGAGAATATTAATTACATAAACAATATAGATACGAATATGCTCGTGTATGGGTATTATAAGAACAAGAAGAAAGAATATGTGAGAAGAGTATATAAGAATGTATTTTATGTAATATGTGGTATTTGGAATGAAAGACTGAATGAAATTTTATCAGGAAATGGATTTTGGCAGATATACTGAAAAAACTAGATTACTGTTGTGGAAGCAGGGATTGGAGTCAGTTATGAAAGAATAACAATAAGGATGTTATAAGAAAAAATGATCACAAGTGAAAAAAAATAGAAAAGAAAAATGAATCGTAACAAATGAAATGTGCATATTTTCAGGTTTTACAGATGTAGCTGTGAAGAACAAAATGATGTCATTGTAAATGTGTAAATAATATATTTTTATGTCATGTTAAATAAAGGACCCCCGTTCATTTCACTAAATGCACTTGGATTCTTTACATGCACCTGAGATACTATCAACTCAGGCAGATGAGGTCTTGGATTAACATCTCATCTGCAGGATGGCATAGTCAGGATTGCAGTACTCCATTGTGCTACATGGTAGTAAAAGTATTGGAAAAATAATTCAGCTACCTGGTGTGAGAGTAGAAACCACAATCTTCTGCAGTGAAGGTGAGTGTGCAAACTGTTGAGTGACTGAGACTACAAATTAGACTTAGTAGTTTTTGTTAATAATAATCTATGTATTTGAGTGCTCTGTTACATCTATATTTTAGGATTGTGAGGTCCTTTCTTTTTAATATTACCCAACTTGTACTAAGCTGCTTGACTTATCAGGATATATGCATGCGTAAGTGATTTTTTTTATTGTTGCAGTTTGATGCCTTTGATGTAGTTCTTCATCTATCTCTGAATTTATGTTTCCTAGTCTGCATTTTTCTTTAGTTATTTGTTTACACAGACTTTCTCTTACAGATGATAACTTTTTCAAGGAGAAAGGTTTTCACCTAGTTTAGAAATATCATAAATCAGTATGCTTTGTGACAGTTTTTTGATAATATTGCAAATTCATGAACTTGAGGATTGTTATGAAATCTGTTTCAAATATTTAGCACTGTTGTATATCTGTTTAATTTCTAAGTATATTGTTCTTGTTGTTAATTTTGTAATTATCATTGTGAGTTGTGTAGTCAAATTTGAAAATTTTGCAAAAAAATGAATAGTTGGCACTAAAAAACAATCTTATTAGTGGAATCACTGCTAGTTGCTGCACCATACCTATCTATCTATCTATATATCTATCTATCTATCTATCTATCTATCTATCTATCTATCTATCTATCTATCCATATGGTTCCTTATTAATAATCCCATATTTATTGAGACAAAAAACCTGAAACATGAAACATTAAAAGGTGCAAGTGTATAGCATCTGTATTATGCAGGATCATGGTACGATGGGGATTAGGGTATTGCTCCATTCCCCACTGAGGTGCAGTCTCGGACATGGTATATATAATTTGCAGGGGAAGTTGAGGGTACTAGGTCTCTTGCCCCCTGCAGAAAAAAAAGGTGTTTTACCGTGTTGATGTCTTGGTTTGAACTTTTTGGCTTGTTAATATGGGTTTTGCTAATGTGAGCATTCATTTATTTGATAAGGATCTGTGCATATATTTAAATATAAACATATTTATAATATCAGTCTTTGTGAAGATAGTATTTGTAATGTTTATATATATATATATATATATATATATATATATATTTGTATATACACACACACACACACACACACACACACACACACACACACACACACACACACACACACGCACTCACATGCACGCACACACACACACACACACACACACACACATACACATAAGTAAAAGGAGAAGCCTCCAAAATCCATTATTAGTTGATCTTGTACTGAAACATGTGCCAGACATTCCAGTGGTATTAAACGAATGGAGCAAAATAACTAAATATGGACTTGTTTACAAATGGAGCAACCATGCTTTCTCATTAAAAAAAATTAAGGGTCTAAAATCACAAAAGCTATGCAGACCATATCAAAGCTTTGTCCACTTTTTGGTGTCATACAGGCTGCTGAGAGGTGATTTGTGTATCATCAGATATTATTCTATCAGACATGTTGCACATTTACAAATGTAATGCCAGCATGTGACACCTGCTCAAGGGATCCCAATCTCTTTTGCAACATAAATAGAACATGTTTGAGTGATAATTATGTATTACAGAGTATACCTCTTCTGCGGAGCTGTCTTCCACTCCACATAAAGCAAAGTACTCCTCTTACTCTTGTTAACTTAGACAAATGGATGGGAAACCCCAATTTTACCTCTAGTTTATCCCCCATGTCATTCATGGATTTGGGCAACAAGTGAATGCCCCAACATATCTTTGTTCTGCTTGCCTCTAGGTTATTTCTATGAAAAGTGTATGTCTAGGCTTGTTAGGATTCTCACAGATCAATAGTCTAGAAAGTATCTATTGACCTATGAACCTTTGAATGGTGGCACAGAAAAAGAAAAAGAATAAAATAATATAAAACTTACATTGCTTGGACCCATTACATTGTACTTTACTACCTCAATGGCTTGAATTACCCGCATGCCTTTTCTTTCAAAACCAAATGTCCCTGCTTTGTAGCATACTTTTTGTATTACAGAAAATAAACACAGCTGCTACATTACTTGCCAGAGAAAATAGGGTGACTGTGTGCTCTAATGAATGTACTAATATAAGATGAGAACACAGAGTCATATGCCTAATAATCATGTACAACTGCAGTAGCAAGGACATAACATAGCACACAAGTGTTATGTGTATTGGACAATGCAGAGCTGCACACAGTGCAGCACAATGTCTAAGGGAAAAGGCATTGTATGACATAGGGGTCTCCTATGGCAGCTAAAGTGACAGCAATAGCTATGTGCTAGGAGAACAGGACCTGGAAGTATGTGGTTTGATGATAGCCATAATACACTTTGACTATATATGTGTGGGTGGTTAGGGTCTCAGGTTGCAGGTGCCTGATTGTCAGGAGTTAGACAACACTTACCACTGACATGGGGCAGCTCCTAGACAATGGAATAAAGACAGTGCAGCAACCGCAAATATAACAGGGATTTTGTATGCAGGAATTTGGTTCATTATACAGAGGTGAGGTTTGTGACTCATGTGGATGGTATATGCCTCATTTACTGTATGTGGATGCTGTCCACATTAGTATAGCATTGGTACAAGTACTAACTAGATGTAGGTATACAATCATTAACTAAAGAGAATATATATCTGCACCGCCAACTCCTCTGGTATGTGCTTCTCTTGCAGTGCTGCCAAAACTAGTGCTGTACTGATAACTGCAGATACTAGTCTTTAAAGATCTGCACATGTACTGCTGCTGATGTATAGCTTGTACCATGGTAGTGATTGCTAATATATTCCTAGATAAGGGGTATTTGTGGTGAGGTATTGCTTCAGGTTCTGTGCTACTTTCCACTGGCCATCCAATCTCTACTGATAGCTGCATCTGTGTCTGATGTTTCACAACACCCACGGTGGCTATATCACACAATTTCTGAATCAAATACTTCACATTTTGTGAGCTTTTAAGGCTACCTGCATAGGTACTGCATATAATACACCATATTTTTGTACAGTTACATGTCTAGCTAGGCATGTTACGGTTTCCTGCTGCATTCGGACTGTTTCTTGACCATGCACCACGAATATGCAAGCACTTAGTCTGATTAATGCAGATGAATCACAGTGTACATAATACAGGAAAATAATCACCTTCATTTTATGAGCTATGTGACAGAAAGCTGTAAACAACATGCATCAATGGTCTGTGGGCACCAAAATCAGAGCAATGTCCATGAACAGCAAATAATTCTGAAGTAACAAATGGTAAATTATTATACTTACTGTATTTTACTTAATAATTTAAATGAGGTTCCTAGAAATTATGTGGGTGACCAAAGCTAAATAATAAATGTGGTACAGATTCTCAGTTATCAACACAGATGATTAGTAAATGGAAAAAAAAAAGAATAGGAGACCAATCACTTAAGTAAAGTGAAATGCAAAGAACTGAACCCCAGTACTGATGAAACGTGATATATGCTCTTCTCAGGATGAAAGGTATTTTGTACTAAGAGAATGAACCATTTGATATATTGATAAGCACTTGATGGAAAGAAGAAAAACATTGCAACAATACAAGCTTACAAAGATATGCATCTGGAGCGTGTCTCCCCTGGGTCTCTGCTGAAAATTGGCTTCATTCCAAGTCAGACTTTCCCAGTAAACAAATGTTAAATAAAAATAAATAAATAAATAAGTACCTGTTTAGGATCCAGATGTTCAAAAGAAAAAAATAATGCTATTGCTTCCTAGTTCTTGGGGAGTGGGACATTAGGAATCACATCTCTGGTGAAAAAAAGCTAAGCAAATTATCAAATAGAAAAATGAGAAACACAATAGCATGCAGATGTGACCATTGCTTCCTATGACTTCAGTCCTATAACATGTCTGATATTTTATAAAATGAGTCTGGGTAGAAGAAAACAATATTTGCAGGGCAGATCTATCTTGATATGTATTAGAAGATGGTTCCCTGAACAGGAAATGACAAATCTGGGAGGGTCTTTCTCACATTTAAAAGATGGCTCTTTGGGGCAGCACAGTGATGCAGTGAATGGCACTTTCACCCCACAACAAGAGGTTCTTTTGTTTGATTTCCTTCACTGGGGTGTTTTTTTGATGGGTCTTTCCATCCTCCCTTTTTTGTGTATATTTTATCCAGGTTTTCTGGTTTCTTCCCACCTCCCAAAGATATGTAGTAGGTGGATTCATGAGTGAAAAATGTCCTAGGCATGTGTGTACTGTCTGTGATACAAAAGAAAGGCTTTGCAATCTACTTTCTTTCTCTACTTCCCTAATAAACTCTGAATGATGGCAGTTCTTAAAAAGGGTTATCTATCGGTGTCAGGTGCACCTCATAATCATGGATGGATGGATGGATGGATGTATGGATGGATGGGAAATGCTGTTGATATTATAGTCCTGGCCAGCAGCATGCATAGCTATAAGAATGTCATTAGCCTGTTAGTCCTATGGGAAAAACAACTTAAAGGCTGGTGCCTCCAAACCACAATCACTTGCAGATGCTAGGGAGCAGACTAGCTTTTTAGTGTTGCTGTCAGTGCACTTCTCTTCCTCCAGACAAAACAAGAACCTTTAAGGAGAAAGTCATGTTCCCTAGTTTTTAGACAGTGGCCATGCATAGATAGAAATAGATGAACGGAAACTGGAGGTGGTTTTCTGTAAGACAGCCTTCATCAACAAAGACATTACAGTTATCAAAATAATGCAATTCTATTATCATAAGTTGAAATTCCAGGAACTATACCAATGATTAAGTCTATTTTGCAGTCATGATTCCTCTATATTGCCTTACTGCATCTATATATATATATATATATATATATATATATATTGCTTTCGCTATATCTGTCTGTCTCTATATAAAAACATATTTTAAGGTGCAGAAAAAACACATGATGCAAACTTGAGAGTTTAACAAGTAAGAAACAAAAGAAATACAATTTATAATGCACAAAAATGCCAAATTTCATGAAACATTGCATATCTCTGATATTAAGACTATCCAAGCTTTTGAATTTTGTGGCATTTTTCTGGAAAATGTAAGACAAGAAGACAGTATCTTTTCTCATAACCAATTGAATGGAAAGGTACGTGAATCATCAGTGTCTGTGTATATGACGAGCATTATCTGTGATCTCATTAGTATAATAGCAAACTCAAATGACTCACTAAGTTTATCTGCATGCATGCCAGGAGAATTAAGCAAACAATAATGTCTTTACTGGAAAGGCTCACCCAGATTCTGCTACAATTTGCTGTGAGGGAAAGGTTAGTTTGCTTTTTATTTGTTGTGTTTTGTATTACTTTCTTGCCTTTTTCTATTTTGTATACTGTGATTTGTTTTCTTTACACTGTGTTTTACTTGTATTCTGATTTTAACTGCATACTAAAACCTGAAAAGAGACCACAGCTCTGTCTCTTCACCCGGTTACTGCTGTGTTCTTAAACACCACTGTCTTTCTAGTTGCCTGCCCCTTATGTTAATTTGACCATATATCTCATTTCCTCTCTGCTTTTACTGGCTGGTGTGAGTAAGCACAAAATTATCATTTTGTGAAATCATTCCCCTTCAATTACTTAAATTTATTGGCCATCCTACTGTATTCCATAGTACCAGAACACAAAAGTGACCACCCCTTTCAATCTATCTTGCTGTTTTAAAAATAGTGACTCTCCACTAAAACTTAACTTTTAGACAGGTAAAACTTAAGTTACCTACTTTCACATCTAACTCCTCTAGTGCACACTGCAGTGTTTAGGATAAATCATTTTTTTCATCTTACTTTTAAGTATATATTGCAAGACCACCAGTTATTGTAGAGCCCACATTCTGCCTCTCATTTGTCATCTTGTGATTAGTGCTTCTGTTTTCTCCTGGTGAGAGAAGGAGTGCAGTTACATTATTTCCTGGAGACTGCTGAGCACCAGAAAGCTTAATAACTGCTTTATAGGTGACAGCTTAGAATCTGTGCTTATATTCTGATCCCGGTGAGAGTAGGTGCAGAGTGCATTGATTCCTGACTCTTTCTGGTTGAAGACTGAGTGTCTGTGGTTAATGTTCCTGATTGGTCTGGTTGCTATACAAGGCATCTACCAGAAAAAGGCTACAAGCCTGCAGACCCTTGCATCATCTGTGACAAGACTGTGGATCACCAAACAGGCCATGGCCTGCTTCTCTTCTTGGGACTGGTGCTAAAACTAACTAGTTTTAGCTAGAACTAGCCAGTTTTTTAGTTTCAGCACTCAAAACTGTTTCCTTATGCTCAACACTTGCTCAGAACTCATTGTAAGCACTAAATAAACTACAAATTACTACAGCACTTGACTTTCCTCACTTGTCAAGAGGAAAACAGTTCTTAGCACTTAAATTAATAGGCGCCTATCCATTTATTACCATGGGTCAGCTCCCGGTGTTTTCGCCTGTCCACCTGATGAATCTGGGCATATTGGGGCAATGTAGCAATTGCCTCATGTACAATGACAACCCTTTCCTCATACTACCCAACACTATAATCTGTGAGAGATGCACTTATATAGCCAAACTGGAAGCCAAGCTCTCTCCAGCCAAGACTGGACTAGACAGTCAAGAGGAGAAGGTTAACACCTGCACCACACCACACTCAACACATAGTCTTTCAAAAGCCACACTACCAAAACCCACACATAGAAACACAAAGCACACACCCACATTCACGGAGGCTCTCAATAAAAATCTGCCCAAGCAACAGAGACCTCCCAGGCTGAGACACAGACAACCACCACCCCCCAATACTACCCAAATGACACACAGCCCACAAAAACAGTGTGCCACTCAACCTCAGTCCATAAGACAAAACAACGTACCCAACACACTAGTCATAGTTGACTCTATAGTCAGGCACACTGATGTCCCACTCACCAGGCTAAACAAGGAGAAAGTTACTGTCATCTGCCTGTTGGGTGCCAGGATCTGCCACATAATATACGCACTCAGGTCACACTACAACAAGTACAAATATGACTCTGTCATTATCCATGTAGATGTGAATGACCTGACACATACCTCCCTGGACTACATGAAAAGAGACATGGAGGAGCTCTCTGATCTTGTAGCCCAGGCAGGTATGACCCTAGCCCTGAGTAGTATTCTGCCATCGCCCAGAATGATACCACAGTACAAGGACAAAATGATTGACTTCAACAATTGGCTAAACTTCTGGTGTCATTCTAAGGGGATCAAGTATCTGTCTGCCTGGGACAACATGGTCGACAGACCATGATGCTTTGCCAGAGATAGCCTGCATCTGTCGCCCTGGGATTCTGGATAATGGCTAAGGCTCTTGCCACCCCTATAGTGCCTTTTTTAGGCAAGGTTCAAATGCTAAATTCAGCACCATAACAGGTACAAGCAAGCAAACTCCAAGGGTAATGCTACTCAATGCTAGAAGTCTAAAGTCTAAATGCACTCACTTGAGGCACTCCTTAAAATGGAAAACATCGACATCTGTACAGTGACAGAAACCTGGTTCAAGGCCCCAGGGAGCACCCCTGCATTACTAGGCTATAATTCATACCACATCTTTCGGCCACCTAACCTGGACCGAAACACTAAAGGTGGAGGCGTGTCCATATTCATTAAGGATACCCACACCTGCTAGATGCTCAACATAATGCATCCGAAATTATCCAAGTGCAACTAACACTGGGCAAGACTGCAATCCAGGTTGTAGCGTGTTACAGATCCCCCACCATGCCCCAGGTTTCCCACTCTTTGTTTCTTAAGATACTGTTAAATATTAAGGTACAACCCAATACCTTAATTATGGGTGATTTCAACTACCCCACCATCAACTGGGAAAACTACTCATGTACCAACTCATTTGCTCAACGTTTTCTGGAATTCATAAATTCCAATGCCTTGGATCAGCTTGTCCACACCCCCACCAGGGGCAGCAATATCCTGGACCTGGTCATTACCAGTGTGGGTAACTCATGTTGCACGCCAGAGGTCAACTCCTTGCTGGTCAGTTCTGACCATAAGCTAATCACACTAGACATCCATATTCTGCCCCATCCCCCATTAAGGAAACCCCCATCAAAAACTACTCCAAAGCCAACTTCATGCTTCTTAAGACAGAAGTGGCAAACTTCACGACACCCATGCAGACAGAAAATAGAGGTACAACTGATGAATCTTACACTAATGCTCTGTATAAGCGCATACACGAGTGCATGGATCATGCCATCCCTAACAGAACCAAGACACTATCCTCCAAAAAAAGGAATCCGATCTGGTGGTCCCCTACTATAAACAAACTCTACAACAGAAGGAAGAAGCTGTTGCAAAAAAGAGTAAAATCCCAAAATTGGAGGAACTCCCTGGTCACCCTCAGCAAGAAGCTGAGATCCATCATAAAATCCTCCAAAGCCAGTTATGAAAGTAAAATCGCCACTGATTCCAAAGACAACCACAAAGTATTCTACAGCTATGTCAGGAATCTCAATGGCAACACTTAGATCTGCTCTGAGCTGCAGCACAATGGCACTAAATATACAGAACCAACCGATATTGCCAACATCCTGGCAGATAGGTTCAGTGCTAACTTTACCCCACTCTCACCCTCCAAAGGGCCCATATTAAGAATGGAAGAATAGAAAGCCGCTGTAATCACTGATGAACAAATAAAGACCGCACACTCCAAAGCGAAGAACACAGCATCCATGGGACCAGACAACATCCCAAGCTGCGTACTGCACAAACTACAGAACGAACTGGCACCCCACCTAAGTACCATGTCCAATCACAGCCTCAGCTCAGGCTATGTGCCTACTGAATGGCGCACAGTGATGGTTATCCCACTCCAAAAAGGGGGTGCCACCATGGATCCCGGAAACTACCATCCCATTAGCCTTATGAGCCTGGTCTGCAAGACCATGGAACGTATCATCTTGGAGCTTATAAACAAAGATATATGTAACCTCCAAACCATGGACCCCCACTCAGTTTAGGATTGTAAAAGTAGATCATGTCTACTAAACCTGCTTGACTTCTTTGAAGCAGTCACGAGGGCAAGGTAGTGCACACAGCCTATCTTGACCTCGCCAAGGCTTTCAATACCATCCCCCACTGTGGAATTATAGATAAACTCACTAAACTGGGCATAAATCCCTATGTCACAAGATGGATGGCCAACTGGCTCACTGACAGAACCCACACAGTAAAAGTAGCAGACTCCAAGTCCAACTTCAGACCAGTGACGAGTGGAGTACCACAGGGTTCGGTCCTGGATCCTCTCCATTTCGGCATCTACTTCTCTGAAGTGCAGGCCAACACAGAAGGTCTTTGGCTAACAAAGTTCACAGATGACTGCAAACTGGGAGCCATAATAGAATCACCTAATGATGTAGGCATTCTACAAAAGGGCCTCACAGAGACAGATGCTTGGTGTCAAAGTCATGGCCTCAAGCCCAGTGCCAAGAAGTGCATTGTCATTCCCTTTGGGAAAAACTCGGTACCCATGAACTACCACATAGGCAGTAGCTCGCTAAACACTGAAAGTGTGAAAAGAGACCTAAGGACACAGGTGGACAGTAGTGTCTCCTTTGATAACCACATCACCACAGTAGTCAGGAAATCCTTCTACATGGCACACCTCATCACAAAAGGGTTCTCCTCTAGAAAAAAGGAGGTCATTGTTCCTCTCTATTCATCCCTCATCAGACCCATTATAGAGTACAATACCCCGTTTGGCATGTATCTCACAAGACACCTACAACAATTGGAAAGGCCACAGAAATACCTCACTAAGAGGATTACTGGCCTAACAGATGCCATATGCAGACCATCTCAAAAAAAAACAGCTCTACTCCGTCGCATATCGCCTACTCAGAGGCAATCTATGCCTAACATACAAAGCTCCACCAGTCAACTAGAAGAAAATCTGCCCAACAAAAACCAAGAAAGCACGGACACTGGTACTAGTGCTTTTATTAATTTTATTTGCTTCTTCAGAAAACTTGACTCCACCCTCAAAACCATTTATATAGTAAAATATCATGTCACATGATTAATGATGTCATAAAAATAAAAAACGTTTTGTTACAATAGTATAACAATGAATTTAAAAAAAAAAAAAAACTTAAATGTTAAGCATCAATGCTTAATTTGCAAAACACACTTTATGTTTACCGTGTCATTCAAATCCGGTGCACAATCTGCACCAAGGTAAATTTGCCACAAAGACTCTTTGCATTCTAACAGTGTTTTACAATCACCCATGAATGATTCCCGGCTGACACTATCTATGACAGAAAAAGACAATTTCTTGAAATCAGCACATACAATAGTGTGCCTAGCTAAAGCATTAGTTTGCTCTTTCTTTCTAATTGCTAAAAGATGTTCATAATTTTTTCTTTTTAAGCACCTAGTTGTCATGCCAACATAATAACTAGGACATGAAAGACACTGTGCAACGTACACAACCATTTCACTATTGCATGTATAATAACTTTTGGACCAAAAAGTTCTTTTAATATGATTGAATTTTACTGAAGAGGAATTACTAATATATCTGTATTGTTTACAATTGTTGCAAGCAACAGTACCTTTAGTTAGAATGGAACTTGCAGAAGTGTTCATCTTCATATTGGCTCTTTGCTCTAGTAAACTTTTGATGTTTCTAGATTTTTTGAAACTAAACTTAGGTCGCATACAAATGATTTTCACTAAATCCTGGTTACCCGGTACTATTTTCCGATTGTCCACAATGATGTTTTTTATAGACCACATCTCATTAGTTATAGGCAGAACAAAATCACAGGAAAAATTATTGTTGATTAAACTGTTTTCATCCTGCCCACTAGTTTGTGCAAAAACCTGGACTTGGCCCAACAAAATAAGACAAGCCTTTCCTTCTCTCAAAGTGAGAACATCCTTTTCAATAAGTTTTAGCCATGACCTATCAGAACCTCTTGCCTCAAAGAACAACCTTAAAGTCTCCATTTCTTTCATAAAAGTAGCATCTACTGAAGTTAGCGTACTAAGCCTAATCAGCTGTCCCTTTGCTACTCCTTTTTCATATGGAGTGGGCGTAGGCTATCTTTCTGAAGGTATTGATTCACAAACACTGACTCTCTGTAAATACTACCAGTGAACTTTCTGGATTGAAAATAAAAATCAAACATAAATATGTGTTTATGGATTTATACACACATATTTACATATTTACATTTTTAGTTTTTTTTTAAATATGTGCTTTTTATATTCATATTTATGCATTATTTTCCTAAATAAATATCAGTTGTTCACTGATGAATCTCAACTACATTTGTAACCATGTTTAGTATATGTCACCATATTTTAAAATTGTACTATGTTCTACAGCTGTTTTACATCTGTTTTCTTCTTGTCTTAAGGCCCTTAACTGGACTAATGTCTATATTTAAATGCTATGTTTTTTAACTGTATAATGCAAATAATACTTAATGTGGAGCTTTTCTCCCCGGGCCTCCGCTGAAAACAGACCTGTGTCCAGTCTGACTCTCCCGGTCAACAATGTAAATAAATAAATAAATAAAATAAATAGTAAAATAATATTTTTTCTGGGGAATCTACTCATGGTTATATGTGTTTTTAACTGTTTTTATATTTTTATACATTGTTGCTTTAATTCATTAATCGGTTTGTCATGTGACAATGCATGTCATATATATGTGTCCAACATTGCCTTATGTGTGGTTAAAATATTTGTGCTTTTCTATGGAATCTAAATAGGAAGAATGCTACATCCAAAATATATAATTTTTAACAAATATCTAGATATTTGCTTTATTTTTTTGGTCCCTGACTGCTAGTGATTGGGGATTGAAGTCAATAAATAATGAACTACCTTTGACTTTCAGACTTTTATTTCCTTCAGAAAATACATGTTAACACAAATCCTGTTATTTAACTTACTTTTTATTATTTTTAAGTATGATATTTAAAATCAGCTCCTATTTTTGAGAACCTTTGTTTCCACTTTATTTCAGACTTTATCCAGATTTCTTGAGCTAAAAGGTTGAGAGGTACGCAAACCCGTTATCTGCTGCAGTCTATGTTCCATCAATCTCATTGTCTCTCCCTCTCTCACACAGACACACACACAGTCTTACACACACACACACACACACACACACACACACACACACACACACACACACACACACACATACATACACTTGCACTTCAGAAAATGCATGCTAACACAAGTCTTATTATTGAAGCAACTTTGTGATTTTTTAACTGAAATATATTCCTGTTTTGAGCCTTTCTTTCCCCTGTATTATAGGTTTTATTCAGTTAAATGGATCTAAGTGATGACAGGTACGTAAACCTCTTAAATGCTGCTGCTGCCAGTGTTAGATCACACTCGCTCTTCACTCCCTCTTTCTCTCACTCACACACAACTCGCTTTCATGCATGCAAGCATGCAGTCACAGAGACAGAAACATAAACATGCACACAGAAATAGAAACATGCACACACACACACACACACACACACACACTTTTTTCTGTTACATTTGCTTTTACACTCACTAAACTGCAAAAGCACTGCTTAGCGAGTGTAAAATAGCTCGATTGACCTCGCTTTCACTCACATGCATGCATACACTTGCACACACACAAACATAAACACACACACAATTTTTCTGTTAATTTTATTTTTTTTTATTTTTATTTATTTTTTTTTGCATTTTACACTCGCTAAACAGCAGAAGTGCTGCGTATCCAGCCATTAGTATTTTTCTGGCTGAGCTCCAAGGCAGCTTAATATGCTGCTGTGAAGCAGTGGACTCATTTTCCAGAGGGCAAAACTTGTACATTAATACCCTCCTGGAGGACACTATTCTCCAGCAGGGTGCTGATGTACAGTTCGCCTATTCTCTAATGGATAATTATACATTTATACTACAAAGTAGGAGGTGTTTCTGCAGAAGAAAAGCCCCGTTTTGCTTTAGAACACTTGATTCAGTGCTAGGCACATTGTATTACATTCTGATTGGTTATAATTGTTAAGTATTGTTTATCTAGCTGGGAAATAGGTAAAGAAATGGGAGGGATGAAATAAAAAAAAGTAAAAAAAAAATGTTATACAGAGTATAATTAAAATGAACAGCATTATTCATCCAGCATGAGAATTTGAGCTAATGGAATAGAGTTATTATAGTTTGTTCTCTCTTGGAGAGACTGAAGAATTAAAATTGTCATTCACTGACCATCAGTCTTGGAGAACTGTAAAAGACAAAGAGCAGATCTGAGAAACTTTATCACTAACAGGGATGTATCAGTGACCCACAGGTTTAGAACTTAAGGAAGTAAAAGAAGTCCTGTTGAGCATTAAGGAGTAGAAACAATAAGGAATAACTAGTGCATAAGTAAGGCCAAAGGAAGGACTGCTGTTGCATGGAAAAGGAAATACATTGTTTAATGACATTGTTCCAGCGCTGTGGCAAACATAAAAAGAGGAAGAAACACGAATGCACACTTTGACTTTGTTTTTAACTTAGGACTTATAACTTTTCGATACATGTAAGCATTCAACAAAAGGCTGACACCTGACATTTTGCAACGCATTACAGCTGGCTTGGTGTTAGGTACAACGATAAGTATTGCTTTTGCTACCCATCCCCCAACCGCCAGCTCAGGAAACTGTGATACATACCAGTGACTGAGTTTCTATTTCTCTGCTCAGAAGACAATTTCAACTTAATATCAACTAACACTTGCAATGAACAACAAAGGAAGTTTATTAGAGTTCATTATATTCATTTGTCTATCTCTTACAGGTAATGCTTTACTTTCTTCTATATTTTATTTAGAAGTCCAGGAAATATATCTGAAATGATTAAATATTTTGCTGCCATAAGCTTGAGCATTCAAATATATTTGACTAGATAACCAGATGTGTTGCAAGAATAATTTAGTTATACATTTGTAATCAGATTAGGTTTCTCATACTGAACAACATAGTTTCTAAACACTACACTGGCAATGTCACTGCTTACTGCAGAAAGACAAAAGTTTTATACTTTATTCTCAGGGCATAGTGGCATACCTGCCTGTGTAGAAGATATAATTCTGTATTTTCTTATAGAAATCTGATACTATAAAATAATTGATTTCAGCAGGTACATTTTGGAATGTTTTATTTTCGTGTAATCAAAACCGATATATTTTATCTATTGAGAAAATATGCTTATTAAACTAAAATCCAGTATATAATCTAGGTGCTTCTCCTGAAAAAGTGTGCTGTAATACAAGTAATATGTGGTTTTAAGATTTTGGATATGCATCAGAAAAATATTTAGTTTATTTCCTTTTGCTTCAAATCGGTGTAAAATATTCTTAAAAATTCAGCATTTCATCTCTTTTGAAATAAAAAATGTATTCATTAAGTTGCTCATAGGTTGTTACCAGGCTGTTGGCACAAGAGCCATTTTAAGCCTAATCAGTCTTACCCCAATTTTACCCAGATATTGCTGGCATGTGAAAAATCCCCCAATAAATGTTATGGGTACGATAAAGGCTTGTACTAATCAAGGATTCTCATGCTGCCCTCTTTGTTTCTCTTAGCTAAAGGCATTATGTGATACTCAGGCTCATCATCTATAGACATGTTATGAGTTCCAGCTCAGACCTGCATGCTGATTGCATCTCTATAGGACCCCACGACAAAATGACATTTTTAATAAAATCAGAATGGATTCTGTCATGTACTTGTACTGTAAAAAAGTCAGTAAGTTATATCAGTATTCAAGAAAGAGCATTTAACATTCTGTTCACTATACATAAAAAGAATATAAACTTTGTCAGATTTGAGAACATTTTTGTAGTTGCATGTGCTATAATGAAGTCTGTCAGAATGTATAAGTTATTAGATTGTTAAGTACATTTGTGGATCACATATGATCAATACAGAAGCTGTTTTGCCTTGTTTTGACTGATTTTAGGAAAATGTTTTGTCCTTTGCATCAGCTGGCAACGTAAGAATGTTTTATTTTGTAACTTGTAACTCATATGTTCCTATTCTCAGAAATTAGACTGCGACATTATCTTTAAGATGCATTGCACTCTATGCCCTAGACTCTGAAGATTCACTGTGGCCCCAAAAACACACACACACTTTGGAACAGGGAAGTTTAAAACAGAAACATCACAGCATTTCTTAAAATCCGAATTTTACATCTCGAATTATGTTTACAAAGCCTAAATTGTAGTATTATTTTTTTTAAATATTTGATTACTTTTACTAACAGTTGTATGTTATTGTAGAGCAGGCCTTCATAACAAAGCTTTTTGGTTTACATTTTGCGTATCTGTTTAAGTTAACATTTCCTGCTCTTCTTGCCTTTCATCAAAATTATCACATATGACATGTTTTTGAAATGTATTATTTCAACTATTTTTATTGCAAGTAATATTTTAATAAAAGTTCCATATATACAGTAATATAATGTTTTATACTTGAACATTGACATTCAACATTATGAAATTTTAGCAACAACAGGAAATATTACAGTTATAAAATGTAGTTTTCAAGATTCCCAATGTTCAAAAATGTCTTATGCTGAAAACTTGTGTTCAGCAAAACTGACTTTGCCCTTTTTCCACTGTTGCATGACCATGGAGTTAGTCTGTATAATGGGTTTTGAAGCATCTCCCCATGTGGAGCATGCACACAGTTTTAGTTCTGAGGAAAGTGGTTTGCAGCAAAGCCATATTGGAACATTCTAGCTGACTGGAATTTCCTTCATTGAGTCAACATTATTATCTGCAACATACCTCTAAATCTTTGGGCATTATAATATAACAGAGAGACACAAAGAGAAAAGTACCTTCTTATTTTTTCAGTAGATGCCATATATTTAGATATAAGGAGTCTATATATTTACCACTGAATTCACCCCAAAATAGGTCTAACCTTTTAAAGAAAATCAACAAATCTATAAAGAACAAAAAGGTTAAATATTGGGGTAAAAATCATAGTATCGTGAATATATCACAGCAGTTGAAAGATTTTAATAAGAGGTTGATACTTAAAGTTGCATAAGAAAAGTGCCTTGCATTTTTTTTAATATCACTGTAAATTTTAAGCACACCCTAATGGAAAGGCGGTTGAGATCTATCACACCATTCAAACCTTTTCTCAAAATTGAATCAGTAATGATGTATTAAAATCTACCCTCTAAGACTCTGTCAGTACGTTAGTAATAAAAAGTACTACAAAAATAAACTGACTTCATGACTACTACTACAGTATGCAGATCGCTTCCTCATTTTCCACCATCTTAAGTAACAATTGACTTTAAAAACAGTGAATGTACCACTCCTTGAATTCATCTTCTCTCGCCAGTGCAGTGCATAGGAAATGGTGAACATTCTTGAAGCCCCTTGTGAATAAGAGGGGTGGTAATACTATGAATCTTACTGAATCTAAGGAGACTGACTGGATCATTCATTTGAAAGCTGATAGGGGGCATGGGTTGAATGATAGAGCTTCTATAAAACCTAAGCTGAGACAATGCAGGCACATAAAATGAACTATCATTTATTTGTATATGTTCTTGATTATGTATTTTATCAATATTAACTTATCAGAATGTTTATTTACATGTTTTTAGGTCACTATGCAAGTTTTAGATATTTTTGTCTTACTTTACATTAACATGTTTATATATGGGAGAGTTCTTTAAATTCTCCAGCATTGCTTTTAATTGTTTAAATTGTTTTAATTGATTAATTGAGCTGCTTATATAAGGGGAGGTCTACTGTGACTTTTATACAAGGATCTGAAGAAGCTGTAATGGTGAAAGCGCTCATCCGTATGTTATAAGTGCACATTCTTGGAATTAAATTTGGAGTTTTGTTCTTACTTCTGCTGTACTCCGCTTCCTTTGTGACTTACATTACAGTCTGAATATAGACTGATTTGCTGCATAGAGATGCAGTCACCTATACGTGCAGGCAGGCTCACCTCTGTGGGGTTGCACACACTACTAAATATACAGCATGATCTCCCTACCATACAAAGCTCATAAATGAGGTAGCTTATGTAATACTGCAACACAATAAGTCCTATTAATGGTAAGGTTCAAAAAACATTGCCATAGATTTCACCACTGACCAAGTCAGACATTATGGTGGCTTTCTGACCCTTTGCTGTCTTCTCACTTCTGGCACTATCCTTGGCTCTGTAGAGCAAAATACTCTTTATTCTGTACCACAGTCTCTTCAGCAGAGTCAGGGAACAGGTCAGGGCTGGACACTTAATTATTTGGAAAATTAACACAGTCACTGTCCTTTGACCCCATCCTGAGAGGCAATGTTATTTGCAATTGCTGATGTAGGTCTCAGCTTATCTAAATGTCTCCTGTAAGAAATCGCTGAGTCAGTTCCTTGAATTTGCTCTGAAACTGGACCTATTTACTCCACAATATTTAATGGAATCTGCTTTGTACTTCACCTTGTGTTATCTGAGAGAAACAATGAATCTTCTCCACTGATCGACCTGTCCCTTGCAAGGTTGTCACGCATAAAATCAGTACAAGCAGCATTTTAGTCCAACAAAGGCTTGGCTTCATTGACTTTAGTTGGGTTTCTGATATGTCCACTCAAGAGCAGTTCTTCAAGGGTTTATCCAGACCTACGGGTCAACATTTTTCTGTACTACAGACAATAAGAAAAATGCTATCTCCCATTTTCAAAATGACATTTGATAATTTTTCAGACTTGTTTTGAAAGTTTGTACTAATCATTTAGCTAACTAATTTGTTGCATTGGTGCAGAAATGGAAAAAAACTATTCAATTTTGCTTAACAAACAAAAGACATCTTTTGATATAAATCGAGTTGTGTTATCAGTAACAATATCTTCAGGAAAACCATAAGCAGCAGAAAGTCTGTGATATGATTTCACACACACAAAATGCTGATATCCATCTTAATTATGTGCCCACCACAATCTTGCATAAATAATTTATAAATGGTCCTGCAACATCAATATGTGATTTTCTTAAATGTCCACCTGGAAAGTTCATTGGGTACATTTGTGGTTGTCCAGGCTTCTTCCATTTTGTCTGACATGGCACACAAACCTTGTAGACATTCTCAGTCTGTGTAGCTTTTACTACCAGGTTACTCTACCAACCACTGCAAAGGTGAGACGTATGAAATTCTAACAGTATAGCTATTCTCACCTTATAGATAACTATGACTCAGGTGGCTCATAATGCACATTCTTTTTTAATGAAAGTTCTAAATTTCTTCTAAAAACATTTTTGAATTTACATTAAAATTTATTGCTGGCGGGTTTTGCTAGAATTCCGTCACAAAATGTTAACTCTTTTGATATATCTTGGCCAGTTCTTGTTAAATTTGTGTTAAATCAGCTTTAAAAGGAGTATTCTGAAAGTATTCATCAATCAAATTATTCATGCATTATTTGATTCTTTCTGTAGCATTACCTGAAATACTAGTAATGATTCTCAAGAGTCCCATAAAGTTGTCATGGTTATTCTGGTTCATGGTTCTGTGCTCTGTTTCATAATGATAGGCTGGCAGTATTATTTATTCTTGCCACCTTCATAGATCAACTCTTCTGCCTACTACATACCATTCATAAAGGTTGGTTTACTATCAAATGTGTGATAAACAACAAAAAACATGCAATACAGGGAAAACATCACCGAACACAGAACGCTGAACAAGTCAGTATGTCAAATCACATGCCAATTATTCCATTCAGCAGTATTTGACATAACATGTACATTACACCTGTCAGAACAGTAACTGCAGTTTTGGTTGTGAGCAGTATGAACATACTGCACAATACTAAACTTCATGTTTTTGCAGGGCCCTGCACCCCCACACACCCCTGCAAGTTATATATTCCAACTCTGAGATCAGACTACAGTGGGGAAAGGGGAACATTTCCTGATCCACACTGTACCATGATCTTTACTAACAACACTGACCACATATGTGTGAATGCACAGTCCATTTGCTGACTGGGACTTTGCACACCTGACGGTTCAATGACATGGGATTCAGCTAACCGGAATTCAGCATGCCGTGGTCTGGATAATCACATCAAACAATGCCTGTAGCTCCATCGTACATGGTGGGTAAGGGATAGGTTATCACCTTTTCTGTAGAAGGTTATATCTCTTTTCTATCCAGAGCATATCCATAATATTCAGTTTAAGATTTACCAAACTCATATCTTAATTTTCAATGGCTCCAGATCAGATGTGAGGAGGGCTGGATCCAGCACAAGGTAACCTATGCAGCTGTCTAGGGCCTGGTGCTGGCTGGGGACCTTGGCCATGCAAAGTTATTACTTTATTTTTAAAGTCCATTTTCATCTTTTTAAGTTGTCTGATTTTGATGCAGAGTTACTTTTTTAAACGTCTGTTTTGATATTTTTAAGATGCCCAATTTTGAGACTGGAGTAGATGTACAGACTTTAAATTTTGTGCGAGACTGGTGTGCATGCACACAGACATTTGTTGTGAGATTTAAGTTGGACAGCTTGGCAAAGATAGTTGAATTATGCCGCAAAGCAATTTTTTAAATTTTATTTGCTGCAGCAGCAATTAGTTTAATGGAGTTTCAGCTTATTTATTGTGTATAATGCCTCGGTTTTGGGGAACAGTCTAGTTAAGTAAATTGTTTAGAGTCAATGGTACCTTATAATGGGAGACAAGAGTCTTAATCTTCCACACTAATTGTCAGGCCACCTTTAATTTTTTTTCTTCTGTAGTAAATCACTGAGTATGACAGTCTGTCACTGCCAGTCATAGAGTTTCAAAGTTGTGTTGTACACAGGCAACATATTGATGAAAAACTTGTTGTCTTGTTAAAAGCTGCTGTTCTGGAAGTTAGTGCAGAGGGTTAAAGCTCTGATTAGTTAATGAGCCACTTTTTGTGGCAATGGAGTTTGAATCTTTTCACTTATGTGCTGTGTGATGAACTAGACAGTGCTTTGGAACAAGTGGGAATTTGAGCGAAGCTTAGTAATGATCTCCAGGTTGCATGCCTAGTAATTATGAACCTGTTAATGTTGTCTGTCAGTCATTCTGCATAGCTGATCTAATTCAGGGAATGTTATGGCATCATCACCAGCACCTTCATTTTTTTTTTATGTAGCACAGGCAATATTCTCTTCAAGGAAAGCAGACACTGCATTTGTAAATGGATCACTGAAATGTAAAGTTGTTTGGCAGTAGCAACCTCTGCATTAGTAAAACCTCTGCACTAATTATTTATCTCGGCGCTTTTCTCCCTGGGCCTTTTATGAAAATGGGATCCTTGGACTCCAGTCAGACTCCCCTGGTAAACAAATGTCAGATAAATAAATAACTAAATAAATAAATAAATATGTTTTCTTTAATGTGGACTTATTCAGATGACTTTTACTTCTGCAGAACTTCTGTATATTCACTTAGCATATTTTATCTGGTGGTTAATATTTCTTTTGTTCTCATGAATGTTCTATTTAAACTGTGCTAGACATGGCTGGATATTGTGGTATGATGCTAATGATCTTTATATAACTTCATGTAGTTCATCTAAAGCTACCAGTAAATACAGTTATTTCCCCATAACAATAAGGGGTATACACAGTCAACAAGGTGGCTATAACTGCTGGTGGGGGAGGTGGGCTGTCTGTGCATGATGATACCTTATATTCTTATAATATGATCATTTTTAATAATCTGGTTTGGCAGAACTAGTGTGCATGTTTGAAAATTAAGTTGAAATACTTTGGCTACTGTGTGTTTGGGTGAAACGTTTGAAATATGTGACTTTTGGTCATTACTATTATTACTATTATTATTATTATTATTATTATTATTATTATTATTACTTTTTACACAGACATAAGTAAATGCTATGCTTTTATTCTGCAGACTATTACAAGCCTAGCCAATGACCAGAAGTCAGAATCAAATCCTGTAGCTTGCATCTGTATGGTCTAGACCCTAACCATTGTACCACCCCCCCACCCCCCACCCCCACCCCCATTTGTGAAGGATGCAGTCAATAATACAGTTATAATTGCTAGGTTTGGGGGATGTCTGTGGATATAAATAAATGTACACATAATCCTCCACTGGCTAAATGCATTTCAGTGAATGTAAGTTTCAAGGAAAGAGGAGTTTACTGTTGTTCATGTTAAGTCTGTTTTCAGTGTGAGAATATTTTGCTTTGTTTAGCAAACTGCCATCAGAGTTTGTGCTATAAAATCTGAAATACAGGTTTGAAATCAAATCTCTTTAATCATTGTAAAAGCAAAGAAGAAAATAATATGCACACTGAGAGGTTTGAACAGTATTTATGGTAATTGGGGTGAGACAGCCAAGTAACGGGACATTGCCTAGGACCTCATTTAACCACAATCCATCTCTGTATGTGAGATACTTGAGAATGCAAGTCCCAGCACTTTGAAAAATAAATTGCATTTCTAGCAGAATATCAGTGATTTCTGAAACTCACTGTTATTTTTCAGTCATTTTCCAGTGATTTCATCCTGGCATTTACAGGCCTACATCCCTGCTACTACTATAAACTAACAGCAAAATCAGTGTACTTTTCAGTGAAGAAAGGTTGTCAAAATACTACAGTCTTAGAGGTAGTATATATTGTATTTCCTTTTATTATTTATTTATTTATTTTAATTTGCTACCTGAGGTAGAGTATTGATCACAAATGAACAATTTCTGTTTCAGCTCAAGGAAAAGTACAATATTAATACTAAGTTTTACAACACAGCATGTCAATGAACTGCAATGTACACAATGAAGTTAGAGTGAAGTAACAAAAAGGTACGTTTAATTAAGTACCATGTATGAGAAATTCTTTATATTATGCATTTGACTGAAGTTAAAAATCAGCTTATGCAGGAAGAAAAAGTTATGTGCACAATATACAACATAGTCAAATGTTAAGGCAAGTGGGGCACACAGATAGAGGAATATAGAGAGGAAATGTATTAGTCAATGATAAAATTTGGTGCACCAAGGCATAGCCAGATCCTGTACTAGGCACTGCTGGTGGAGGGGGGAGGGCAACAACAACATTAATTTAACTGATATTAAAAAAAAAAAACAAGTTTTCCTTTTCTTCCATCTCATCTCATGTATGTTGCACTGCATGCATCTGCGTACTGCTTTGGAAGCAGATGCGTGCAGAAAGACGTGCATGAGTTTTCATTATCGAAGTGGAGCCTTCGTTATTTTGACTTGCTTTCCAAAGTGAACTGTGTATTTGCAGCAAAGCAAGTGCTTACAGATTGCACCTTAGCTACAGGGTGACACAAACCTTAATCCTCTACACCAAATACCACTTGGCTGAAATGTTTGAAATGAATACTTTTTTTGTTTATTGGTTAATGGATTTTGTTTCACTGCTTAATGGAAAAAATGTTTAAAACTACAAATTTAAAATGCACTCTAATAAATGCTTCTGTATTTAACAAGAAATACATTAAAGCAAGAAGGTGAATGAAACAACAAATTTATACATGGTCCTGAAAATGTATGCAGGGGGAGTCATGGTTTGAAAACAGCCCAGATACCAAGATAGAATTAATTTTCCACTGGCCAGGAGCATTTTCAGTGAATGTGAGTTTGAGATTCAATGCATTTTCAATGAATGTGAGGTTCAATGCATTTTCAATGAACGTGAACTTCAAGGGAAGAGAAGTTTACTGTTGCTCATGCCAAGTCTGTTTTTAATGTGCTGCCATTTTGTTTAGCAAATGGCCATTAGTGTTTGTACTATAAAAAATTATATTTTGTCATTTATTGATTCATGCATTTTGTTTCACTGCTTATTGGAAAAAAATATTCAAAACTACAAATTTAAAATACACTCGAATGAAAGAATTAATCTGCCACTGGTTGTAAGCATTTTCAGTGAATGTGAGTTTGAGGTTCAATGCATTTTCAATCAACTTGAGCTTCAATGTATTTTCAATAAACTTGAGCTTCAATGCATTTTTAATGATGCAAACTTCAACGGAAGAGGGAAGAGAAGTTTAATATTGCTCATACTAAGTCTGTTTTTAATGTGCAGCTATTTTCTTTAGCAAATGGCAATTAGTGTTTGTGCTATATAAACTGTAAGCAGTGTTAGTTGTGCAACAGGTAGTATACTTGTCATTGGTACTGAAAGCTGTGAGTTCTACTCCTATATCATGTAGATGTATTGCTGACAGTGCAGTATTGGGGGGGTACTATGTCATCTTTGGTTGAGATGTTAAACTGAGGCCATGTCTGCCTGCATTGATGTTCATTGCTGTGAAATCTTTTATATCCACCTGAGCTAGTGAAAAGAGTGACAGGAATTTCTCTGATGCCCTGGCCAAATTACTCTAGTAGTATAAATACCTCCAATAGTCTCCTGGAAAATATTTTACTAGCCTGGAGGGACTAACCTAGTAAACAAAGGATGAATACATTAAAAATATTATATTTAAATCCACATATCTGTCTTCATTTCAAAAGTAAAGAAGAAAATCGTATGCATGCCAACAGTTTTGAACAGTGTTTAAGGTAACTAGGTAGAGAGACAATAGGATGTCAGATTGGCTGTGAGGGGGGGTTGCTGGTCCATTACACTGTCTAGGGCCCCATTTTACCATGATCAGGCTTGGACTTAGGTAATGTGGCCAGTGGTATAACTTTGGCATTTAGCAAGTTTCAGAAGATGAGTTTTTAGTTGTGTCCAGAAGACTGGGTATGGTACTTCTTTGTTATAAGAGCAAACGGATTCCCTGAGCTTTGTGCCAAGAATAGAGAAGCAGTGATCAGTACAGAGAAGCTTGATTTTAGGCACATGATTCTTGAGGCTGTATGATGGGGGCTGCCATATTAGTTTAGCTGCTAAGGGGAGAATGGTTGTACATAAGACTGAATAGTTGGGAACCTAATAGGAAGTCAGTTCTTTACTTGACTGGGAACCATTTTGTTCTTTCTGGGGTATTGCAGCAGTGCTCATGCTTATGAAACCATGGATTGTACTGGCAATAGATTGCATGTGTGTGACATTTGTCTCTGAAGTAGATAACTGCTAAGGGAAGGTTGTATTTCAGATGAGAAAGAAGAATGCCTTTACCAATGGCTGATCTAGATGGTTTGGGTAGAAATGGGGACAGTTTGTTGCAGCAAGTTAACCTTCTTCCTTATTTTGTCAAGATGAAGATTGAAACTGAGAGATTAGTCTAGCCATGGACCCAGATATTTGAAAGAGCTAGTATTTCATAATGCAACATTGTTATGATCAAATAATTGTAGTTGAGAATGAGTTTTGTGCAGCTCCTGTTTGGTACAAAAAAGCCTGTTTCTTTTGTTTTGTAAGTATTAAATTGTATTCTTGTGCTTTTAATTCATTGTGTAAGGGAAAGGCATCTATCCATCCATCCATCCATCATCCATGCATCCTCAATCCTTTTTCCCATTTTTGCATATGGGGTCAGGGTGCCACTTCAAAAGTGATCATCATCTCAAGTCAAGGTTTAAACCAGTTGGTGCAGTGGTATTTCATCTGTACCACTCACTCGCATCTACAGCCAATTTATAGTGTCCAGTCTGCCTACTGCATGTCTTTGGAATGTGGGGAAGAAATCAGAGCACCCGGAGGAAACCCACAGGAATAGCTCAACACCATCTGCATAACGTAGCAGAGGAAGGTGAGGGATGTTAAGGGAAACTTTATTGACAAAGATGGAGAATAGGAGGGTGGCAAGGATAACATTTTGTAGGATACCTTTTCTGAGACTAGCTGAAGAAAGTATTATTATTTATGACATTTGTTTACCGGGAAAGTGCGCTGGGCTGAACAGAGCCCATTTTCAGTAGAGGCCCAGGGAGAAAAGCTCCAATACACTAATACAATAAGTACAACGCTTTTTTTTTTTTTTTTTTTTTTTTTTACAGAGGTGGTTACCTGGAGGTAGATTACAGCATTTACAAGAATTATAACAATACAACCATTGGCAAAAAGAGACTGTAATACCAGCAAAGGCAAATAGAGTAATATAGATAGATAAGTACTAGGCTAACTGCCCTTGTGGGCCATTTTAAATCTAGCCAATTACCCCATGTGAGAATCAAACCATGCACCATGTGCCTGTAAGGTAAACACTTTAACCATTCTGCCATCCTCCTACCTTTAACTTGCAGAACTACAAAATGTAGGAATACAATTAAGCAGATGACAAGAACAGGTGATTTTGGTGGTTGTAAAGTTCAAAAAAGCAGTACTAGGTCTGAGTATGGGGGAGAGTGGGGTTAGGTGACAACATTAGACAAGGTGGAACAGTTGCAGATCCATTTGGTGAGAAGGTAGTTTTGGAAGGCAGTTTTGAATTTGATGGGATGATGCTCAGAACGTACAGAAGAGGGGAGGTCATTCCAATGTCTGGCCATAGTACAGGAGTATAAGAGTTTACCTGCTGGCAGGTTAGGTTTGTGGACTTGTAATAGGTTTTAGTTTTTGGAGCATAATGACGTAGTGGGGGAGTAAGGGGAAAATAAGGAGCTGAGTGCAGGGCAGTCTTGTGGTTTGTAAATTAGTTTGTGAGAGGTAGTTAATTGAAGGTGTAGTAGGAAGTGAGGGAATTCGAGCCAGTGGAGATAATTTAAGGCTATACAGTGATGGGTAGAATGATGGGAAATAGAAGCAAATTTGGCAATTTTGTTGTAACAAGATTCTAATTTTAGCTTTTGAGCGGACTGCAGATTAGTTAATAAAGGAGCACCGTATGTTAAAGAAGGAAGAAGGTAAGAGAGTGCTAAGGCTTGTTTAGTTGAAGGGAAGAGGAATTTATAATGTCTGTATAGGCAGCCACACTTTTTGTGGGTTTTAGATATATTGGATTGGATATGTAAATACAATTTTAGATTGTTGTCTATTATGACCCCTAAGAGTTTAGTATTAGTTACAGTTCAATTTTTATTAAATTCAGTGAAAGAATGTTAAAGTCTTGGACATTGAAGGAGGTATTTTATGGGGGGTAAACAACATGAGTTTGTTTTTTTTAGCATTTAAGGACAGGTGATTTTGGTGAAGCCTGGATTCAACAGGAGAGAAAGCTGTTTGGGTTATTTGTTGAAGGATAACAGGGGTGGGTGCTGAGCAGACTATGGTTGAGTCGTCAGCATATTGGACTAAAGAGGAGTGCGGTATAGCTTGGTGTAAGTTATTAATGAAAATGTTAAATAGAAGAAGACAAAAATTGAAGCTTGTGGGACGCTAGTAGGGTTGTGAAGGAAGGGAGAGATGGAGTGCTGCCATTTGACAGCATGTTGTCTGTTAGAGAGGTAGTTTTCAAACCAGTTAAAAGACTGAGAAGACAGCCCAAAGGAAGAAAGTCGAGAGAGGAAAATAGAATGGGATATAGTATCAAGTGCCTTAGATGATTAAACAGATAGTTCTGGAGCCATGTGATGGTATCTAGACTAATTCCTATTTCAAATAGGTGGTTTAAGAGACTTTTTTGATCCACCAAATCAAACACATTGGAGAGGTCAATAAAAATTATTTTATTTATTTTATTTATTTTACATTTGTTGACCAAGCTAGTCTAACTGGATATATGTCCATTTTTAGTAGAGGCCCGGGGAGAAAAGCTCCAAGCATTAGCAGTGACAAAGATTACAATATACAGTAATAGTCAAATAAATTACAGGATATTGTTACATTGAGGTTAAGATAATTTATACAGAGTCCTTAGTAGGTTAAAACTAAGATCAAATACAGAGAGCAATCATTTGAGAGAGAGCAATCAAAAAAAGAAAAAAATATTGAATTGTAAAAATTTTTTTTTTTTTATTTACAGGTATGTGACATAGAACACTGGAGTATAGAAGTGTAAGGAGAGCAAAACAGGGGAAAGAGATAACAGTCAGGGTATATCAGTCTGGGTTAGAGCAGGGACAAACCCAGTGAGTTTTAAGATATTCTTTAAGATGCTTTTTAAAGAGATGAGTGGAAGCAAGAGATGATAGTTCACTAGGAAGCTGGTTCCAGCTTTTTCCTACTGTGTTGGCGAAAAGTGAGTCCCCAGGTTTGTTGTTAGATTTAATAGTGGTGACTAGAATCTTGTTAGCTGAGCATAGAGTTGCAAGATTTTTGTAGGGGGTAATCAGATTAGTAAGGATTGGGGTATTATTAGGGTGATAAAGGATCTTTTGGGTGATAACAAGTTGTTGACAAAGTAGTAGGTTCTGCAGTTCTAACCATCCCAGTTGTTTGAGGTTGTGTCAGTGGTGAGTTCTGAAAGGGGTGCCAGTGGCAAATCTGGCTATGTTATTATAACTGGTAGAAAGTTTGGTGAGGTTGTTTCTAGATAGGTTGGTATATATCGCAGAAGCATAGAACAGGGTAGAGATCAGGTGAGTCTGGGCAATAGTGATACTGGCTGAAGGGATAAGGAAGGGTTTGATTCTGTAAAGGGTACCTAGTTTTTTGTTGACAGACGTTATTGTAGAATTAATATGGTCATCATAGCTAAGGTTGTTATCAATTGTTACTCCCAGTAGACGGGTTGTAGTGTCAGGGGATATGTTAGTTCCATTGTTAGAGGTTACTGTGAAGTGTAGATGGGGTGACTTATGAGTAGGAGCAAAGAGCAATACTTTTGTATTTTTGGGGTTTAAAAGGAGACAGTGTTGCATAAACCAATTTTCAACACTGTTAAATACTGTTTGAGTGAGGGACTGGAGAGAGGTTATGGACTTGGCTGAACAAATTAAAGTTGAGTCATCTGCATATTGTATGCAGGTAGCTTGAGGAAGTTTGGTATGTAGATCATTAATGAACAATGAAAAGAGAAGGGGTCCTAATATAGAGTCTTGTGGTACTCCAATGTTTACAGGGAGGGAAGTAGAAAGATTATTATCCCAAAGTACTGCTTGCTGTCTGTTTTCAAGATAGGATTTAAACCAATGCAGTGCTTGTGTTTCGAGTGATTGGGCTTTTAGTATGTCAATAAGCATGTTATGGTTCACCATACCGAAGGCTTTTGAAAGGTCAATAAATAGTGCAGAGGAGAAAGTATTGTTGTTACGATTTTTGTTTATGTAGTCAGAAAAGGATAGCAGGGCAGTTGTTGTGCTATGGAATGGCCTAAAACCATGCTGGCAGTCGGCAAGTAAATTGTTATGGAGAAGGTGGGCAAGTAGTTGTTTGTGTATACACGTTTCCATTATTTTAGCTATTGGAGAGAGTAAGGCAATAGGCCGAAAGTTGGAGAGCTCGGTAGATGATCCACCTTTGTGTAGAGGGTTGATGTGAGATACTTTCCATATGGAAGGGATTTTGCTTTCTAAAATTGTTCTCTTTATAAGGATGGAGATGGGAAAGGCAATTTCTTTTGCTGCAATTTGCAGGAATTCTGCTGGAAGACAGTCAGCAGAAGAGGTGCATGGTTTAAGTTTTTGAAGGAGGTTGCAAATGAGGGATGTGGGTACAGGTTGTATATGAAAGGTTGGAGTTGGAGTATTATTGGTATTTAATGGTGGAGTGGTGATGGGTGGTAAAGGCTTAGCTAGGGTTAGAATGGCTTCTGTAAAATAGTTATTAAAGGCATCAGGTATCTAGTTAGAGTTATTATGGTTAAATCCTGAAGGGGCGGGAGATTTAGAGTGTCCTGGTTTGAGAAGTTTGTTAATGCCTGTCCAGAAATTGTGTGGTTTTTGTTGATGGGTTTGTTGGAGGTGAAGGTAATAGTCTTTTTTTGCCTCTGAGAATGTCTTTCTTGGGGCATTTCTTAATTGTTTAAAGTAAAGGTGATCTGATGGACTTTTGGAGGCTCTCCATTTGGGCCAAATTTTATTACTGAGGAGGATCTTTTGCCTAGTATGTTTTGTAAGCCAGGGGGGAATTTTGGTTCTTATTCGAGAAGAGCAAATGGGGTTGTGGTAATCTAGGATTTGAAGGAATCTAGTACTAAAGTAGGTCACTGCTTCATCAAGTTGAAGATGTGACATAGGTGACCAGTCACATGCTTTCAGTTCCTTTTGGAAGCTGTCTGGATTAAAGAATTTTTTGGAACGGGAGGATTTAAAATTATTAGTATTAAGGCTGTGAATTTTTTGTTTAATGATGTAGGTTAGCATATGGTCACTGATATCATCAGGAAGGGTTCCTGGTTTATAAGTATCAGGATGGCTGTTGAGAAGGATCCAGTCTAGGGTGGTTTCCTTGTTGCTTGGCTTATGGATTCTAGTAGGGGTGGTTATTATCTGTGGGAAAATGTGAAGATTTATGTGATTGGTAGGATTAGGGGAACTACAGGCTGCCCAGTCTATATTAAAGTCTCCTAATACAATGGTTTCCTGAGGCAGGTGGGTAGATAGGAAACTAAGTATGTTTTCAAGTGTATTAATATTATTTCCAGGAGGGAGTTGTGTGCAAATTAGATAGATAGATTTGGAGTTACTGATTTGTAGCTTGGCAGTAAGGGTTTCTGCATTGGTATCTGAGGGTAGCGGCACAATGAAGGGTGACACTTGGAGTTCAGATTTATACAAAATGGCTACTCCTCCACCCTTTTTAATTTTGCGGTCATATCTTAGGATAGTATATGCAGGAGGAGTAATCTCCTAGTCCAGAGTAAAGGGTTTTAGCCATGTTTATGTAATACAGAGAATGTCAAATGAGTGCACCTCTAATAGTGTATGTAGGCGGGCAATTTTATTGTTAATGCTGTGGATGTTAAGGTGAGCTATCAGGAGGGAGTTAGATAGTCTGTTAGGGGTAGTAATAGTAGGAAATGTTAGATTGTGTGGGTTATTGGGAGTATTAGTATTGGGGCCAGGGTTTGGATGAATATCACCATCTAATAGGGGGTGTTGTAGAGGATATTGTACAAATGTAAGGATTTTGTAGTAATTGATTGGAGTTTTTTTGACAGGGAAGTAAGTAACATGGTTAGATCTATGGTACTTTGGAAGTATGTAGATAAAGGTGACAGTTATGTTACTATGTTTAAGAGAGTTTATGTGAGAAAGAGGTAGAGTTTGTTGGTAGGGGTGGTGTTACTCAGGAAGAGAAGAATGTTCAATGAAGGTTAGTGTGTATGGAATTGTAAGATAAGCGAGAGTTGTAGTTAAGAGTAGTAGGTTTGTGAATAAAGATTTGTATGTTGGGTCCATTAGAATGTGTAGAAGAGGAGTGAGAATATGTTGGGGGAGGGATAGAGGTGGGTAGGAATAAAGGTGGGAGAAGGAGAAAGTGTTATATGAGATGAGGTAGCTTGAGGGAAGAAGTGAACAATAAACTGAATAAAAGGTGGTTATAAGAGTGAAGCTGCAAACTATAGCAATACAGGGTAAGGTGTGGAAAGGTTAGGGAGTGGCCCTAAAAGGTAAATTGGCTTAATTAAGAATTTGTTGAGGGTAGGGAGGGTGTGGTTGTTAAGTAGAAGTAGTATGTGATAGGGTGATAATGGGAGGGGGTGTGGCAATGGAAGTATAAATCTAGGACCACTGGGTGTGGGTGGGAATTGGGTGTAGGGTAGGGGAGCGGAGTGAGCCCACGGGGTGAATGGAGTGGGTTAGAGCAGCTATATGAAAGATTTTCCAGAGACAATCAGGGAGGAGGAGATTCCTGAGGCAGAGAAAGTGGTCACAGGTAAGTAGAATGTGGTGAAGCAGTGAAAAGTTAAGATAGGATATTGGAATGGGAACAATAAAAGAATTAGAAAAACAGCTAGGAGGAGGGAAAAGAGATGCTAGGGGCAGTGAGATAACACAGGGAAGGTTGGTAGCTAGTCAAGGGGTGAAAAACTGATAAGGAAAGTAGAAAATGAGACAGATAAGGAAATTTAAAAAGTGAAACTAGGTAAAGTTGGGGAAAAGCTTTCGCACAAGGCTGGATTAGAGCATCCCCTAGTGGGCAGAGATTAGAATACAGTGTCTGTAATAGAGATAGCAGTTAGAGATGGCTCAGAAAGAGGAGTCAGGGAGGGGGAAAAGCAGATGGTACTAGGACAGAGAAGAGTCTGGCTGCTGGCTTCCTGACTCAGTGGCTAAAATTCATACTAAGCTAGGTACATCGTACTTTGCAAAGAACAGCCAAAGTTTAATAACAGGTGCAGTATGAATATAATAGATCAACTATAATGTTTAGGACCAGGGTGGAACATACTTTCTTAATCTGTTTAAAAACAGGGAATTATATGCCACAACAGCAGAAATTTGTTGGTCAGTCATCAGGATGGTTCAAGGTAGAAATTGAAGGGTCCTTAATGACCAGGCAGGTCCTTTCATGCAGGATAGGAGGAAGAGAGCTAGGAGGAGTAGACAGATAAGGTATACATTAGGTGTGAAGGCTACAAAAAAACTACTAGTGGTACTATTAAGGCAATTAAGGTAAAGACACAGTGCATTCAGTGCTATACAATATGTAAGGTTACAAAAAACACAATCTTAAATTAGTACTTCCAGATGGCTACCGAGACAAAGTCTAAGCAATTCGTATATTGAGCAAGCACAAGGGAATTGGAGAGATACTCTTTAAAATTACAATAAGTAAAAGGTAAGCAAAAAAATAAAAATGCTTGACTTCTGATGGCATAAAACAAATTAGAATTACAAAATGCAAACTATATAACAATCAATTAATCACAGTAGTGTATTATTGGGTAAACTACTACTTAGGGCAGAATAACTAATTCAATAATTACTGGTCTAGTACCCTGAGTGATGTGCAGGTAACGGCCACTAGGAAAGATGAGTGCAACTCCCACAGAGGTTAGCCAAAAGAACATTCACTTAACACCAGTTAACATGTAGAGCTAATAAGGGAAGAAAGAGCATCTGAAAGCAACTCAGCAGACTTTGAATCTGGGGGGGGGGGGGGGGTAATGCCTTTCTGGATGCCCACACAAGGAGAAAGAAGTCCTTATTTACAGGGCAATTGCGAATACAAAGTATGGCTAATGTGGCATTAAACTATCTTGCAGCAACAACTGTGTGGTCAGGACTCTAAGCAGGGTTTTATACTGTTGATCGCTAAAAGCAGCTAAGCAGCCCAGCCCACCAAAACAGATAGCCGGCAGATCAACACTTGAACATAACAAGTCAATTAGGCATCGGTGGTAGTAAGCAGACACATTATCCACAAATAAGGCAATTATATCGGTCACTCTGAAAGAAAATGGAGTCAGAGGCCAGATAAGCCTTGGATTAAGACGAACGCTAACTGAATTTAAAATAAAATGCTCTCACAGGAGGGCAATCTGAAAGGCAGAGTAGCCCAGGAGTTAATTAAGCACTCCAGTAAGAGGTTCAGTTAAATTCTATTTCTTTTCCAGCAGGGAAACAAAACAATAAGAACGCTAACTGATATTAAATAAAACGCTATCGGAGGATAGCGTACTTCAAGTCAGATTCAGTTAGGAGCTAATTAAGCACTCCAGTAGGAGGTTCAGTTAAATTCTATTTCTTTTCCAGCAGGGAAACAAAACAATAGGAATGCTAACTGAAATTAAATAAAACGCTATCGCAGGATAGCATACTTCAAGGCAGATTCAGTTAGGAGATAATTAAGCACTCTGGTAGGAAGTTCAGTTGAATTCTATTTATTCTCCCGCAGGGAAACAAATCAATAGGAATGCTGACTGAAATTAAATAAAACACTATCGTAGGATAGCGTACTTCAAGGCAGATTCAGTTAAATTCTATTTCTTT